>NC_068366.1:63680930-63833113 GCF_020536995.1 Dreissena polymorpha | reverse complement strand
GCTGCTGTCTGGCACCCCCGTCGTGTCCAGCGTCTTCTGTATGAGAAAGTAGGTGGTACAAGAAACTGAGCCCGAGTTTCATGCATGTTCATAAAGTGTCCCAGTTTAGCCTGTGCAGTCTGCATAGGCTTATCAAGAAAGAAACTTTCCACTTTTATTGTGTTTTTTCGTTTAAAGGAAGTTTCTTCTTACCAAATATCAAGTTTAGGTGGAAATTGTCGTCCATGATTAGCCTGTACAGACCCATACTTAAAACCCTGTTATTCAAGAGCCTGACTCAACTTAAAAGAAATTAAAAGGATGGTAATTACATTTGCTCAATAGCCAATGAACCTTAAAATTTGTGTTGGCCTCTACATTTGTGAGAAAATACTCATACTTGCATGTCCTCTGAACAAGAATTTTCTATACAACAAGATCGAAAAGCCTTGGCTAAAAAGCTTGTAAATAGCCATGCTTAATGATCAAAAACAGGCTGTATGTCTGGAGAATGCTGTTTGCAGCTTCAGATTTTTTTAACATGCCATGTCTATAAAAAAGAAAGTTCGGGATTTCTTGATGGCTTTAAATATCTTAATACATGTATAAGCCTGTCAACAAGTATAATGTAAAGGACCTACACAAACGCTAAGGTTCTTTTGCCTGTCCCATAGCATGTTTGGCAATTGTAAACAAAATGTGTTGAAAATTTACAATTTACTATACAAGATATGGTAATTGACGAAATTTTCTTGCCACTCATAGTCACTGTTGTTTTGAGGGTTGTTACTTGTGTAGAATAATATCAGGGGAGGTTGATTATGCCTTTCACACTCGGCTATTATTGTTTGTTGTCTGCTTGACGTTGATATACATAAATTTTATATTTCGTTTTTGATTTGTATTGATTAATACATATTCGTTTTTTTTTGTTTTCAGATCAATATTGAAAGAAAAATTCAAAGTAAGTATAGGTTCGTTTTTTTTGTTTTCAGATCAATATTGAAAGAAAAATTCAAAGTAAGTATAGGTGTAACTATAGTAGAACAACAATTCAATGACATTTCTGATTTTTTCAATGTTTTAGTAAATGCAAGAAAAACATAATGACTTTTACATAAGCAACACTATGTAGTGGTAATGATTGGAAATGAAATGACGTTAACTAAGCAGTTATCTGAATACAAGCAGTAGATATTTATATCCACATATGTAGTAAAGGTGGGTATACTGGAATTACAATAGACGTCTGTTCGTCTGTCTTTCCAACTGTCTCTAAACCAAAATTTGTCTTGAGGCATTCTATACATTCCAATAACAACATTCAACCTGCAGGAATTGTTCCTCATGATAAAATTTATGCATGTGTGATTTTTATAATTGTACACAAAAAAATACAAAAGTTTTACCAATATATATGTATATATATATTTACTTGTAAAACATAAAAATGTGAGGTATTGCATTTGTTATTGATCTAAAGACACATGCCTGTTTATTTTATCAGAAATGGTCAGTCTTTTTTTTGGAAAATAACTCAAAATAACACAATAATATACCAGGATAATATTTTCCTGTGAGAAATGTTTTCAGGTTCAACATTGGTTTTGCTATGATTGTGTCGTACCAATATGTTTCCAATGGCCTATGCCTGCACACTGCACACACTGTTGCAGGGTTGTGACAGCAGGAATGTACACATGCTGTATGGCAGCATCATCCACAGTGTCTTCCAACAGGTAGGCTTCTGATTGACTTGAAAACTAGTGGGAGAAAATTGAACCCCTTCATGAAGGAATAGATCATTAATTTGCAAAGTTTGGAAGAAATCAGGTTTTTAGATATTAACATCCGTAATATAAATGTTTTTCTAAATTTACAAATACAGCCCAGTAAAAAGCATGTTATTAAATGACCAATATTTCACCAAATTTTGTGACAAAATATTTGTGGCCATTTATAGTTTTAAAATTGTCTTTGCACTTTCCCGCTCAGAAGCAAAGTGAAAATGGCTATAGGCAACCAGCATAACCAGAACAGCCTGTGGTTAACTTGCAGTGTTTAAGTTGTATGCTGTTTGCTGCTCATCGGTATCTTTGAGATGATAATGAAGCTTTTAAAACTTGAATTTATTAAGAAAGGTCTTTAATTTAAGATTTTCTAAGGGACTACAACTGTGTGAAATTGAGTATCTGAGCTGTGAAGGGTTAAGTATAATAAGGTTTTTTAAATGGGCCCTGCTCTTTGAAGACAGGGTTTAGTTCATGTGCGTAAAGGGTCACAGGACTGCAGAGACTTATCTAGGGTCACAGGACTGCACAGACTTATCTGGGAACACTTTACACACATGCATTAACCCTTTGCATGCTGGGAAATTTGTCGTCTGCTAAAATGTCGTCTGCTGAATGTCTAAAATTAGCATTTTCTTCCTTTTTTTTCAAAGAATACTATCAGAATAGCAAACAGTTTGGATCCTGATGAGACGCCACGTTCTGTGGCGTCTCATCTGGATCCAAACTTTTTGCAAAGGCCTTCAAAATTCGGTTCCAGCACTGAAAGCATTAACCCCTTTTTTCACAGAGCACAGCCCAATAAATAAGCAAAGTTGCATACAATACCATCTATTTTAGTGTAAATGCATCCTTTGTATCTCTAGATATTGAGGAAGCAGCTTTTTACGAGGACATCTCTTTGAGGCAGAAAGCTATCGTCACAGGCCAGCAATCTCCTTGAAATGTAAGTTAACTGGTTAGTTGTGATGCTGTGATTGGGCCAGCAATCTCCTTGAAATGTAAGTTAACTGGTAAGTTGTGATGCTGTGATTGATAGGAGAAATAAAGTTAAGGTTGGTGGTTTCTCAGCCACACTCAATTGAGAGGCCACCAATCTAATTGAAATGTAAGTAACTGTTAGTTGTGATGCTGTGATTGATAGGAGAAATAAAGTTAAGGTTGGTGGTTTCTCAGCCACACTCAATTAAGAGGCCACCAATCTAATTGAAATGTAAGTTAACTGGTTAGTTGTGATGCTGTGATTGATGGGAGGTATACAGTCAAGGTTGGTTGTTTCTCAGCTCAATCAATCAATAAGCCATGCTTTGGGAAAAGCAGGCTTGATCTTTTACCACTTAGATACGTATTTTGATGAATGTGTAGTCATATAACAAGTTTAATTTAATTAAAGACCTTTCATACTTAACCCTTTACCACTTAGGTATGTATTTTAACTTATTTGTAGTCCCTCTAGTAAGTTAAATTTAATTTAGCACCTTTTTACTAAATTTAAGTTTTAAAGACTTCTGTCCAACCCTTGGATACTGATGAGCAGAAAACGGCATAAAACCTGAACAGACTGTGAGTTACTCGCAGTCTGTTCTGGTTTTATCCCGGATGCAAAAGCCATTTTCACTTTGCTTCTGAGTGGGAAAGGGTTAATACCTGTGTGTACAGTGTTGTTCTTGATTAGCCTCTGCGATCTGCACAGGCTAATCAGGGAAGACACTTTCGCCTAGACTGGGTATTTAGAATATTCTTCCTTTAAAAGAAAATATCCATACAAGCAGAAAGCAGACTGCACAGGCTAATCTGGGACAATAATGCTAGAGTATGGTTCACATTTTAAATAATTATTACTCATTAAATTATCGCTAAAAAGTTTGTTACAACGTTAAGGAAATATATACAGTTTAAAGTATGGATTTGAAAATCACATGCAAAAGAACAGTAAATAAGACTGTATGATGTTACCTTAGTATTGGGCACTGTTCTTATATATTTTAATTAGCAATCAACGAGTGATGTTAAATTTAGATAAATATGATATTTTATTTATTTTATGATAGTTTAATAACTACATGTACATGCAAGTATACATGTTTATTAATTTAGACATTCAAAGATTAATATTGTTTACTGTGCTAATTCTTCAAATGAGGATGACCATCCGTCTAAAAAGTGGTCACCTGAGTACAACGGCCAACTGTCTTAAAATTGCCACTCTGACCACTTCCCTTTACTGGCTTCTTATCAACAGTTAGGCTGTATTTGTAGTGGTTAATCAATGCACATTTTCCAATTGATTAACTTGCAATCCTTGGACAAGCAATGCAAGAGCTGCTATTAATTTCTGCTTACTTGTTACACAATTATATAGGCTTTGTTCTTGGAAAACTGGGCTTAATACATGTGTGTTTGTCAAAAATACACAAAAAAAAAACAGAAAAGTGTCATCCTAGATTAGCCTGTGCAGTCTGCAAACTGCAAAGACAATCAGGGACAACACTTTCTGTTGTTTGTTTTTTATGCCCCCTAAGGAGGGCATATAGTGATCAGACTGTCCCCGTCCGTCCGTCCATCTGTCCTTCCGTCACTTCCGTTTCCGTTTAGGTTTCGAAAAATGCTCATAACTTCTATGTCCCTTGAGATATAACCTTCATATTTGGTATGTATGTGTATGTGGACAAGGCCTTTCCATACGCACAAAAAGTTTGACCCCTGTGACCTTGACCTTGAACTTAGGGTCTGCATTTAGGTTTCGAAATCTGCGTTTAGTTTTCGAAAAAAGCTCATAACTTCTATCAAGCGTTTATAGGGGACATAAGTCATCCTATGGTAACAGCTCTTGTTTGTTTAATAAAAGTCTCCTCTATAAGAATCTGCCTAAGCGGAAAGTGTCATCCCTGATTAGCATGTATTTACTGCCCAGCCTAATCTGGGATGACACTTAAAGCACATGCATTAAGCTCAGTTTTCTTAACATTCAGCTCTTTTTATTAGGTACGCAAACGAGACTTCAGAGGTGAAGGTTCTGGAGGAAGTGAAGTCATACATACCTCAGATGATAACCTGGCTCACTCAGTACACCTCCTTCAAGGATAACAGAGTCTCATCCAGGTTTTTGTCTCTTTAATTGCACTAAAAAAATCTCCTTTAGATTTGTTACTTGAAAACTAAACTACAAGCCAGTAAACTCCACAAGTCTGCTTATGTGTTGCTTGTTTTGCTATATGGGCCGTGTTCTGTGAAAAGAGGATTAAATGAATGTGTGTTAAGTTTAGTCCCAGATTAGCCTGTGCAGTTCGCACAGGCAATTCAGGGAGGACACTTTACGCTTTTATGGTATTTTTGGTTTACAGAAAGTCTCTTTGCAAAAATCCAGTTTAGGCGAAAAGTGTTGTCACTGATCAGCCTACAGTGCAGACTGCACAGGCTTATCTGGGATGACACTTTATGCACATGCATTAAACTGTGTGTTCTCAGAGTAAGGCTCATAGACATGAAAAAAAAAGCACCATTTCTTCTGAAATCCGAGGTTTGATTTAGATAAAACTTCACATGAAATGTTTCAGTGGTTGTCCACTCCTTTAGTTGCTGAAAGGGTTCCAGTAGGCATCTTTGAGCTTGGAATATAAAAATCTCATCCACTCCTAAACCTTTGGGTTGATTATGAAGCAATTTCAGAAGAAATGTTCCTTAGTGGTTCTTTACAAAAATAAAAGAGAGCAGTTATTTCCATCCATCAAAAACAACAAACACGTCTTAGTCCTTACTATATGACATTTTTATTTAATAGATGAAACATTATATGTAATGACACTTTGGCTGGTAATAACAAAATAGAAACGTAAGAATATTGCATGTTCAGAAAAAAGGTTGACTGCTTTTGAATGCTTTATTACGAAATAATATCAATCATTAATATTAAAATAGAAAATTGAATAAAGCTTCAAATATAAGTCTCTCTCAGCCATGTTTATCTATTTTATGTTATTGTTTCAGTAGTGATATCCAGGTGACCAAAGTGTGTGATATTGAAGAGAACATATGGTCCCCAAGGTAAGTGTGTGATATTGAAGAGAACATATGGCCCCCAAGGTAAGTGTGTGATATTGAAAAGACCATATGGTCTCCAAGTTAAGTGTGTGATATTGAAGAGAACATATGGTCCCCAAGGTAAGTGTGTGATATTGAAGAGAACATATGGTCCCCAAGGTAAGTGTGTGATATTGAAGAGAACATATGTTCCCCAAGGTAAGTGTGTGATATTGAAGAGAACATATGGTCCCCAAGGTAAGTGTGTGATATTGAAGGGAACGTATGGTCCCCGAGGGTAAGTGTGTGATATTGAAGAGAACATCTGATTCCCTAGGTACGTGTGTAATATTGAAGAGAACATCTGGTCCCCAAGGTAAGTGGTGATATTGAAGAGACGTCTGGTTCCCTAGGTAAGTGTGTTGATATTGAAGAGAACATCTGGTACCCAAGATAAGTGTGTGAATTGAAGAGAACACATGGTCCCAAAGATAAGGTGTGTGGTATTGAAGAGAACATATCATCCTCAAGGTAAGTTTGTGATATTGAAGAGAATATCTGGTCCCCAAGATAAGTGTGTGATATGAAGAAAAACATGGTCCCAAAGATAAGTGGGTGATATTGAAGAGAACATATGGTCTCCAAGTTAAGTGTGTGAGATTAAGAGAACATATAGTCCCCAAGTAAGTGTGTGATATTGAAGAGAACATATGGTCTCCAAGGTAAGTGTGTGATATTGAAGAGAACATATGGTCCCCAAGATAAGTGTGTGATATTGAAGAGAACATATGGTTCCCAAGATAAGTGTGTGGCATTGAAGAGAACATTTGGTCTCCAATGTAAGTGTTTGATATTGAAGAGAACATATGGTCGCCAAGTTAAGTGTGTGAGATTGAAGAGAACATATGGTCCCCAAGGTCAGTGTGTGATATTGAAGAGAACATATGGTCCCCAAGGTAAGTGTGTGATATTGAAGAGAACATCTGGTCCCCAAGATAAGGTGTGTGATATTGAAGAGAACATATGGTCCCTGAGATACGTGTGTGGTATTGAAGAGAACATATGGTCCCCAAGGTAAGTGTGTGATATTGAAGAGAACATATGGTCCCCAAGGTAAGTGGTGTGATATTGAAGAGAACATATGGTCCCCAAGGTAAGTGTGTGATATTGAAGAGAACACTGGTTCCCTAGGTAAAGTGTGTGATATTGAAGAGAACATATGGTCCCCAAGATAAGTGTGTGATATTGAAGGAGAACATATGGTTCCCAAGATAAGTGTGTGGTATTGAAGAGAACATATGGTCTCCAATTTAAGTGTTTGAAATTGAAGAGAACATATGGTCTCCAAGTTAAGTGTGTGAGATTGAAGAGAACATATGGTCCCCAAGGGTCAGTGTGTGATATTGAAGAGAACATATGGTCCCCAAGGTAATTGTGTGATATTGAAGAGAACATCTGGTCCCCAAGATAAGTGTGTGATATTGAAGAGAACATATGGTCCCTGAGATAAATGTGTGGTATTGAAGAGAACCTATGGTCCCCAGGTAAGTGTGTGTGATTGAAGAGAACATATGGTCCCCAATATATATGTTCTCTTCAATATCACACACTTATCTGGGGAGCCAGAGTTCTCTTCAATATCCCACACTTACCTAGGGACCATAAGTGTGTGATATTGAAGAGAACTAATGGGTCCCCAAGGTCGTGTGTGCTATTGAAGAGAACATATGGTCCCCAGATAAGTGTGTGATATTGAAGAAAACATATGGTCTCAAGTTTAGTGTGTGAGATTGAAGAGAACATATGGTCCCCAAGATAAGTGTGTGGATATTGAAGGAGACATCTTGGTCTCCAGTTAAGTGTGTGAGATTGAAGAGAACATATGGTCCCCCAGGTAAGTGTGTGATATTGAAGAGAGCATATTGGTCCCCAAGTAAGTGTGTGATATTGAAGAGAACATCTGGTCCCAAGAAGTGTGTGATATTGAAGAGAACATCTGGTCCCCAAGGTAAGTGTGTGATATGAGAGAACATATGGTCCCCAAGGTAAGTGGTGTGATATTGAAGAGAACATATGGTCCCCAAGATAAGTGTGTGGATATTGAAGAGAACATCTGGTCCCCAAGATAAGTGTGTGATATTGAAGAGAACATATGGTCACCACGGTAAGTATGTGATATTGAAGAGAAAATCTGGTTCCCTAGGTAAGTGTGTAATATTGAAGAGAACATATGGTTCCTAAGGTAAGTGTGTGATATTGAAGAGAACATATGATCCCAAGGTAAGTTGTTGATATTGAAAGAGAACATATGGTTTCCTAGGTAAGTTTGTGATATTGAAGAGAACATACATCCCCAAGGTAAGTGTGGGTCAGTGCTTAGAGCAGCGTTTAGAAATATACATAATCTTAAGACAAATGAACTATTGCTATGATCATTTCTAATTAACATATTACCAACCAAAGTAAAAAATATCTGCATTGTAATTGTACGGATATATAATAATGTATTATGTCCTCCTAAATGGGGTTAATGCATGTGCGTAAAGTGTCGTCCCAGATTAGCCCTGTGCAGTCTGCACAGGCTTATCCAGTGTTGACACTTTCGGCTTTTATGATATTTTCTGTTTAAAGAAAGTATCTTGTAAGAAAATATCCAGTTTAGGCGGAAAGTGTCGTCCCTGATTCTGGGACGACACTTTACGCACATGCAATAAACCCCTTTTTCACAGAGCATGGCTTATATATTTTCAGGTTTGGTATCAAGGGGAAAATTGATCTCACAGTGGAAGCTAAATACAGGTACATATTAAATCTGACGTGTTATGTCATATTATACTATGTTCTGTTAAACAATTTTTGGGATTTTGTCCAGTGATTTTTTTTCCCAATATGACAGCCTCTTAAAGGCTGTTTCCCAATTGCAAAAGTAAAAAAGGCTGTTTCCCAATGTCAAAAAATAACATTTTTTCCCAAAAATCTGACAAAAAATTCACAAAAAATATACCAAACTTTTCCAATAAACTCAATTATTGGTTTATTGAGTTTATTATACAGCAATTTAATTCCCTACCACTTTACAATATTAATTTTAGAAAGCAGTTACATGCACGTGTAATCATTCGGTATACTGTTATTTATAATCATATTAATAATGTTGAATATTTCCCAATTTCATGGTATATCGCGTTTTTTTCCCCAATTAAAAATGCACAGGCTGTAAAATATAAAGCAAAAACACTATTGTCATTAAGTTAAGCAGCAGCTAGCATGTAAGTTAGCAAGCATATGACACGCTGACTACAAATGTCTGCACAAGATTATTGGAAAAATGGTATGATTATTGTCAGACCTATTTTATCGTTTGCTTTTTAACAAAACATATATCTCATTTTAGTTATATATGTTGAAAAAGTCTAAATGCTATTCACTGATGTAATGTAATTGTAACTTGTTAATGTCATAACAAGACAAAAAATGTTATTGGGCTAATAAAAATGCTCAAAATGTGTTTTACACTTGTTGAAGATAAAGAAAACAATCTATCATGTTAAAAATTATATTGGTAACTACAGCTTGACAGAGATTTCCATCAAATTTCCTATTTAAGAGCAGCTTTTTTCCACATGCTTAAAACATGATACACATAAGCTCTGCTCTGTGAAAAAGGGGTTTAATGCATGTGGGTAAAGTGTCATCTCAGATTAGCCTGTGCAATCTGCACTGGCTAATAAGGGATGACATTTTCCACTTGATGATATTTTCTGTTTAAAGAAAGTCTGTTCTTAGCAAAAATCCAGTTTAGGCGAAAAGTGTCGTCCCTGATTAACTTGTGCGGATTGCACAGGCTAATCTGGGACGACACTTTACGCACATGCATTAAACCCCTTTTTCACAGAGCACGACTCATATACAAATTGTGCTTTTGTTGTTTAAGTTAGTATTATTTGAATTATTTCTTTAATTGTGTGTATATTTACATACAAAATACCATCCTTGTCAGTTTATTTTGTAAATTAAGCTTGAAACAAGTCTTGGTTAGCGCTATGTTAGCTGGTCTGTCCTAGATGTCCATCTCAGATTAGCCTGTTTAGTCTGCACAGGCTTTTAAGGGACTACACTTCTACACTTTCCGCTTTAACTGGATTTTCGTTATGATGAGATTTCCTGTTAACGAAAAATGCCATAACAGAAAAAATTATTGTATACTTTATGAGAATGCATTTAGCCCTTTTTTTCCAGAATGGGGCTCACTGAAATCTTATTGTATTATTATACTTCCTTCATAGAATGAGCCCAGTAGAGTGACACTACCACTGGAGCTGAAGACTGGCAAGACCATCTTCTCTGTAGAACACAAGGGGCAGGTAGGTTAGACCAGCTTCTCTGTAGAACACAAGGGGCAGGTAGGTTAGACCAGCTTCTCTGAAGAACACAAGGGGCAGGTAGGTTAGACCAGCTTCTCTGTAGATCACAAGGGGCAGGTAGGTTAGACCAGCTTCTTTGTAGAACACAAGGGGCAGGTAGGTTAGACCAGCTTGTCTGTAGAACACAAGGGGCAGGGAGGTTAGTCCAGCTTCTCTGTAGAATACAAGGGGCAGGTAGATAAGACCAGCTTCTCTGTAGAACACAAGGGGCAGGTAGGTTAGACCAGCTTCTCTGTTGAACACAAGGGGCAGGTAGGTTAGACCAGCTTCTCTGTAGAACACAAGGGGCAGGTAGGTTAGACCAGCTTCTCTGAAGAACACAAGGGGCGGGTAGGTTAAACCCAGCTTCTCTGTAGAACACAAGGGGCAGGTAGGTTAGACCAGCTTCTTTGTAGAACACAAGGGGCAGGTAGGTTAGATCAGCTTCTACGTAGAACAAAAGGGGCAGGTAGGTTAGTCCAGCTTCTCTGTAGAATACAAGGGGCAGGTAGGTTAGACCAGCTTCTCTGTACAACACAAGGGGCATGTAGGTTAGACCAGCTTCTCTGTTGAACACAAGGGGCAGGTAGGTTAGACCAGCTTCCCTGTAGAACACAAGGGGCATGTAGGTTAGACCAGCTTCACTGCAGAACACAAGGGGCAGGTAGGTTAGACCAGCTTCTCTGTATAATACACGGGGTAGGAAGGTAGGTTAGACCAGCTTCTCTGTAGAACACAAGGGGCAGGTAGGTGGGACCCAGCTTCTCTGTAGAACACAAGGGGCAGGTAGGTTAGACCAGCTTCTCTGTAGAACACAAGGGGCAGGAAGGTTAGACCAGCTTCTCTGTAGAACACAAGGGGCAGGTTGGTTAGACCAGCTTTTCTGTATAACACAAGGGGCAGGTAGGTTAGACCAGCTTCTCTGTATAATACACGGGGTAGGTAGGTTAGACCAGCTTCTCTGTAGAACACAAGGGGCAGGTAGGTTAGGCCAGCTTCTCTGTAGAACACAAGGGGCGGGTAGGTTAGACCAGCTTCTCTGTAGAACACAAGGGGCAGGTAGGTTAGACCAGCTTCTCTGTTGAACACAAGGGGCAGGTAGGTTAGACCAGCTTCTCTGTTGAACACAAGGGGCAGGTAGGTTAGACCAGCTTCACTGTAGAACACAAGGGGCAGGTAGGTTAGACCAGCTTCTATGTAGAACACAAGGGGCAGGTAGGTTAGACCAGCTTCTCTGTAGAACACAAGGGGCAGGTAGGTTAGACCAGCTTCTCTGTAGAACACAAGGGGCAGGTAGGTTAGACCAGCTTCTCTGTTGAACACAAGGGGCAGGTAGGTTAGACCAGCTTCTCTGTTGAACACAAGGGGCAGGTAGGTTATGCCAAATTCTCTGTAGAACACAAGGGGCAGGTAGGTTAGCCCAGCTTCTCTGTAGAACACAAGGGACAGGTAGGTGGGACCAGCTTCTCTGTAGAACACAAGGGGCAGGTAGGTTAGACCAGCTTCTCTGTAGAACACATGGGGCAGGAAGGTTAGACCAGCTTCTCTGTAGAACACAAGGGGCAGGTTGGTTAGACCAGCTTCTCTGTAGAACACAAGGGACAGGTAGGTTAGACCAGCTTCTCTGTATAATACACAGGGTAGGTAGGTTAGACCAGCTTCTCTGTAGAACACAAGGGGCAGGTAGGTGGGACCAGCTTCTCTGTAGAACACAAGGGGCAGGTAGGTTAGACCAGCTTCTCTGTAGAACACAAGGGGCAGGAAGGTTAGACCAGCTTCTCTGTAGAACACAAGGGGCAGGTTGGTTAGACCAGCTTTTCTGTATAACACAAGGGACAGGTAGGTTAGACCAGCTTCTCTGTATAATACACGGGGTAGGAAGGTTAGACCAGCTTCTCTGTAGAACACAAGGGGCAGGTAGGTTAGACTAGCTTCTCTGTAGAACACAATGGGCAGGTAGGTTAGACCAGCTTCTTTGTAGAACACAAGGGGCGGAAGGTTAGACCAGCTTCTCTGTAGAACACAAGGGGCAGGTTGGGTTAGACCAGCTTCTCTGTAGAACACAAGGGCAGGTAGGTTAGACCAGCTTCTCTGTAGAACACAAGGGGCAGGTAGGTGAGACCAGATTCTCTGTAGAACACAAGGGGCAGGTAGGTAAGACCAGCTTCTCTGTAGAACACATGGGGCAGGTAGGTTAGACCAGCTTCTTTGTAGAACACAAGGGCAGGAAGGTTAGACCAGCTTCTCTGTAGAACACAAGGGGCAGGTTGGTTAGACCAGCTTTTCTGTATAACACAAGGGACAGGTAGGTTAGACCAGCTTCTCTGTATGATACACGGGGTAGGAAGGTTAGACCAGCTTCTCTGTAGAACACAAGGGGCAGGTAGGTTAGACCAGCTTCTCTGTAGAACACAAGGGGCAGGTAGGTTAGACCAGCTTCTTTGTAGAACACAAGGGGCAGGTAGGTTAGACCAGCTTCTCTGTAGAACACAAGGGGCACGTTGGTTAGACCAGCTTCTCTGTAGAACACAAGGGGCAGGTATGTTTAGAACCAGCTTCTCTGTAGAACACAAGGGGCAGGTAGGTGAGACCAGATTCTCTGTAGAACACAAGGGGCAGGTAGGTAAGACCAGCTTTTCTGTAGAACACAAGGGGCAGGTAGGTTAGACCAGCTTCTTTGTAGAACACAAGGGGCAGGGAGGTTAGACCAGCTTTTCTGTAGAACACAAGGGGCAAGTAGGTTAGACCAGCTTCTCTGTAGAATACAAGGGGCAGGTAGGTTAGACCAGCTTCTCTAAAGAACACAAGGGGCAGGTAGGGTTAGACCAGCTTCTCTGTAGAACACAAGGGGCATGTTGGTTAGACCAGCTTCTCTGTAGAACACAAGGGGGTAGGTAGGTAAGACCAGCTTTCCTGTAGAACACAAGGGGCAGGTAGGTTAGACCAGCTTCTCTGTAGAACACAAGGGGCAGGTAGGTTAGACCAGCTTCTCTGTGGAACACAAGGGACAGGTAGGTTAGACCAGCTTCTCTGTAGAACACAAGGGGCAGATAGGTTAGACCAGCTCTCTGTAGATCACAAGGAGCAGTAAGGTTAGACCAGCTTCTCTGTAGAACACAAGGGGCAGGTAGGTTAGACCAGCTTCTCTGTAGAACACAAGGGGCAGGTCGGTTAGACCAGCTTCTCTGTAGAACACAAGGGGCCAGTAGGTTAGACCAGCTTCTCTGTAGAACACAAGAGGCAGGTAGGTTAGACCAGCTTCTCTGTAGAACACAAGGGCAGGTAGGTGGGACCAGCTTCTCTGTAGAACACAAGGGGCAGGTAGGTTAGACCAGCTTCTCTGTAGAACACAAGGGGCAAGTAGGTCTCCAGGGTACCGGACAGAGGCTATGAAACTACTACTGTTTTGTTTATTTCAATATTGTGATTCAATAACTTTGATTGATTTTAAAAAGCTGTTTGAACTTTAAATTAAAGTAGATTGATCTTTAAAAAAAAGTTTGATCTTTAAAAGTAGTTTGATTTTAAAAGTAGTTTGATGTTTACAAGTAGTTTGATCTTAAAAAGTTGTTTGATCCTAAAAGTAGTTTGATCTTTTAAAGTAATTTGAGCTTTAAAATCAGCGTGTATGCATAACCAAACGTCTATTTGATTATGAAATTAATGTATTTACAGTCAAAACCCGATGGCTCGAACTTGCTTAACTCTAGTTTCCGGTTGGCTCAAACTCGCATCGAAGCACCGATTTTTTATGCATATATATTCATTTAAATTTGTCGGATGGCTCGAACTCGCTTGGCTCGAATTATCGGATGGCTCGAACTGTTTTCACAGTCCCGCTACAGTTTTTACACGTTCTTTTGTTCGGATGGCTCGAACTCGCTTTGGGTCCCAAAAAGTGTTATTCGATTAGGACCGCTTGATTAAAAGCATGCACAAATTGATTTAACACAGGTCCCATAAACTGTAAATTGATTAGGACAGCTTGATTAAAGGCACGCAATAATTGATTTAACACCTGTTTGCTAACGTGTCATCAACTCAATCGTTAATTGATTTGAGTAAAATATGACATTTTGTATGAAAGCTGGCGTTCTTGTAGATGCTGTATCATAATGGCTGCAGCGGCTAAATCGCTAAAAAGCTTCGTTTCTCGACGACAGCTACGGAATGCAACACAGACGGACATAATTTCATTCTTCAAAAAAATATAAATAAATAAAGAAATTTAGTGCTGTCTCGTATGTAAATAATGTGTATATAGTGCTGATGCATGTTTTGTTCTTTAGTGCTCTGTGTTACCTAAAAATGTGCTACGCTAAAACGTGCTGATATTTTCTAAATGCTATTTGTTAATAGTATTTGTAGCTGTTTTAAAATATTCGTACATTAAAGTATTACGTATATATTTGTTTCTTATGAACTTATAAATTCAAAAGCAGTAAGTAGTGCAAAGTAGTACGGAGTTTAAGCAATATGTGTACTCTTCAACTGGAGGTGAAAATGTACTGCAGACTCTTTCGTAAACAAAAGTTTATAAGAAATCGGATGACTCGAATTCAGGATGGCTTGAACTATTGTGTGCCGGTCCCGACGAGTTCGAGCCATCGAGTTTCGACTGTATTTTAAGGCAATGTGAATGATCTGTGTTGCATCCTCTAGGTATCCCTCTACTCAATGATGTATGGGGACAGAAGAAAGGACCCCAAGAAGGGGCTGCTCCTGTACCTCAAGGAGCCCAGTATGAAGGTGATCCCAGCAGAGCACATCCACCAGAAAGGTACTGCCTGCAGTGGGGCTCTAACTCTTTCAGTGCTGGAACCAAATTTTAAAGGCCTTTGCAAACAGTTTGGATCCTGATGAGACACCACAGAACGTGGCGTCTCATCAGGATCCAAACTGTTTGCTATTCTGATAGTGTACTTTGAAAAAAAAATCGAAGAAAATGCTAATTTTAGAATTCTGCAGACAACATTTAGCAGACAACAAATTCCCAGCATGCAAAGGGCTAAATCAGCAGCTGTGTTTGTAATAGTGTGCTTGTTGACTTGCTACATGGTATGAAATAAGCCTAAGCATGGGACAAACATATTTCAAGACTGCTTTAGTCCTGCAGGACAAGGGCCTTATAATGTTCACCCGTCCTGCAAACACATGCACTTAAAAAAATTCCCATATCACTTCTGAAATATTTTTTAAACCAGATTATTCATACTGGCTGATCGCAAAAATGTCATATTCATTATATGGGGAGGAAACCCAGTTGATTTAGTTGTTGGTTAATGCCTAATCGGACGAAGACTTTGTTTATCTTTTTTCCAATGTTTACTATCTGTTTTTGACCTTTCAACTTTGCCCCTACCCCCAATAAAAAACATGCGTATGTTTGACATTTTGCAGTCGAAATTCAGACTGGTTTAAAATCTTACAGTAAGATAACGACCTGAAAAATCGATGCAATGAACAAGAATCTTACTGGTCAGAAAATACATGTTTTATGATTTTTTTTCACTTTTGGCAAATTCACTCTTCCTTTATATATTTCACTCGTCATTACTAGCAGACGCGTGGAAAATTTTGTCCCTTTGCTTATCCAAGCAGAACACATCCAGCTGAAACAGAATTGCTATTAGGGGGCAATTGATGTGAAAAAGAACCCATAAGTCTTAAATCCTCATTATCTTAGTTTGAAAAATACCTCAAAAATAGATTTTTTATTTTCATGCCTTGAGAAATGACATGTAATATATTGTGGGGACAAAGAATAGACCTGTATCCCAATATTTACACTGTTGATTGGGTTATTCACATGCCTTTCAAAAATAATGCTAACCCTGTCCCCCATAAGAAGCAAAGTGGAAATAGCTTTTACAACCAGCATAAAACCAGAACAGCCTGCGAGTAACTCACAGTCTGTTTAGGTTTTATGCTGTTTGCTACTCATCAGTAACTAAGGGTTGGAAATGAAGCCTTTAAAACTTGAATTAAGTAAGAAAGGTATTTAATTGAATGTAACTTTGTAAAGGACTTAAATGCGTGAAAATATGTATCTAAGTGGTAAATGGTTAAAACAAAGTTCCCACTCATGACTCATAACACACTCCTACTCATAACACACAAAAACTGCATCTCCATCACAGTCATCACATTACCACAGGTTTGATACAAATGAGGAATGAGATGGCCTACTACATCTCCCGCCAAGTTGTGAAGACAGCAGACGACACAGGCATGACCTTCAACCTTGGCAGGCTGCCAGAACCCATCTCCAACACACGGGCGTGCCAGAAGTGTCCACAACTCATCAACTGTGCAATATATCAGAGGTGGGCTAACATTCAATGTATCGGAGGTGGGCTAACATTCAATATATCAGAGATGGGCTAACATTCAATATATCAGAAGTGGGCTAACATTCAATATATCAGAGGTGGAATAACATTCAATATATCAGAGGTGGGCATACATTCAATATAATTATCAGAGGTGGGCGTACATTCAATATATCAGAGGTGGGCGTACATCAAAACAGGATCAGGCCCCGTATTCACCAAACAATTCTTAGACTTAAGCCTAAAAATAAAGATTATTGAAACTGTGTTTTTCTCATAGTGTAAAACAGTTCAATATGATACAAAAATGTAATACAATCTTATAACATCATTTTTCATTCTGAACAATGTATTTACGACAGAAAGAAAATGTATGGCCTGTATATATTCAAATGCTGAATGTATTTTCTTGGTTCAAAGTCTATTTTATATTCTAAAGTCAAGAATCAGTTTGTGACCATGGGCCCATATCAGTTGTTTCAAGTTTTCTTAATCATTTCTTTTTCTTTTCTCTGTTGTCCCAGAGAATGATCAGTCTTGTAACAATATGACAACATTTGATATGTAATTGTTGAGGAAAAATTGCAAATAACATTTTCAAAGGTAAATGGATATTTCACCATCTTTGCGAAATTGTTATTCGATGAAAAAAGAAGACTTTTTAAACTGTTTTTCAGGGAGGTAGAGAGTAGACCACTGACCGGCGGTGCCATGGCTGGACTGGTCAATGAGAGCCTGGGTCACCTGACCCCTGATCACATGATGTACTTCGTCCAATGGTGTCTCATGTTAGATCTTGAGACACAGACCGACCAATCAAAGAAGACCGTAGCAAACATCTGGTGCAAAAGCTCTGTGGATAGGTTAGTTCTTTAAAATAAATAATCTAAAACTCTTATTAGAGAATATTAGTTGTCTGAAGGTTTTACATAAAGGCTGTAAGTTTTATGATTGAACCAAAATAGGGACAGCTTTGGAAGTCAGTTGTTCAGTTTGCATCTGTTTAACAAGAACATTTAACATTTTATTGAAATATTTAAATAGTTTTAGCTCACCTGAGCACACCATGCTCATAGTGAAGGGTCAAAAACTGGGTTACGGGTACTAGGTCAAATTAAAAAAATGCTCATGAACACTACTTTAATTCACATCATGATACTTTCTCAGAATATTTGTGCTTATGATATCTTGGTTGAGGTTGCAAATCTGTCATGTTCTTGACAAACTAAAATATAAACCCTAGTTTTTCTGTGCTATTGTTTCAGGGAGGAAGGAGGGGAGTGTTTAGGCGGGATGGTGCTGGAAACTGGAGGGGGCCAATTCTGATGATGGGGCTGCTGGTGAATCCAGTCTCATCACCTTCCACAGGCACAGAGACCACTGCAGGTAATGGTAGATAGTTAATCTGCAGGTTATGAAGACGCCAAATTTTCCATCGTGGACGTTCTTTATTGTCTGGAGGGAATTAGCTTTCTAGCTGCATGTAAAACTCTGACTGGAAATATTCTTATCGATTATATTTGTTTGTGGAAAATCTGCGCGAAAATCAGATTTGATCAGAAAAAAAAGGTGATGCATGTTAAGCTCTACATTAGACCAAACGCCAAAATTAGAAAGTCAATGCTGTCTTTATTTGTTATATGGGCCGTGTTTTGTGAAAAGGGGGTTAAATGAATGTGCGTAAAGTGTCATTTGAGATAAGCCAGTGCAACCCACACAGGCTAATCAAGGACGACACTAACCCGCTCATATGGTATTCTTTGTCTACAGAAAGTCTCTTCTTTGCAAAAATACAGTTTTGGCAAAAAGTCTTTTCCCTGATTAGCCTTTCTGGACTGCACAGGCTAATATGGGACGACACTTTACACACATGCATTTAACCCCCTTTTCACAGAACAAGGCTCATATGACCATTGGTGATAATACTCCGCTCAATTGCCCTCTTATTTACGTATATAATCAGCCATTTCAGGCCTGGTTTGTACAATGATACTGAGCCCTGTTCTGGGTTAACTGGGCCTATTGCATCTGCGTAATGTGTTGTCCCAGATTAGCCTGTGCATTTCAATTAGAATTTTTGCTTAGTAAAGACTTTCTTTTAACTAAAAATACCATGTAAGCGGAAAGTGCTGTCACTGTGGACTACACAGGCTAATCTGGGACGACACTTAAGCCGAGTTCTCCCAGAACAAGTCTCATATAATCAGCCATTTCAGGCCCAATTTTATGATAAAACTGGACTTGATTTCAGACAGGCCAGTCTATTCAGTGTGGGTCTTGATTTCAGACAGGTCAGTCTATCCAGTGTGGGTATCTGTGCCTATATTTCAGACAGGTCAGTCTATCCTGTGTGGGTATCTGTGCCTATATTTCAGACAGGCCAGTCTATCCAGTGTGGGTATCTGTGCCTATATTTCAGACAGGCCAGTCTATCCAGTGTTGGTATCTGTGCCTATATTTCAGACAGGCCAGTCTATCCAGTGTGGATATCTGTGCCTATATTTCAGACAGGCCAGTGTATCCATGGTGGGTATATGTGCCTATATTTCAGACAGGTCAGTCTATCCAGTGTGGGTATCTGTACCTATATTTCAGACAGGTCAGTCTATCCAGTGTGGGTATCTTTCCCTATATTTCAGACAGGTCAGTCTATCCAGTGTGGGTATCTGTGCCTATATTTCAGACAGGCCAGTCTATCCAGTGTGGGTATCTGTGCCTATATTTCAGACAGGTGAGTCTTTCCAGTGTGGGTATCTGTGCCTATATTTCAGACAGGCCAGTCTATCCAGTGTGGGTATCTGTGCCTATATTTCAGACAGGCCAGTCTATCCAGTGTGGGTATCTGTGCCTATATTTCAGACAGGCAAGTCTGTCCAGTGTGTTTCTCTGTGCCTATATTTCAGACAGGCCAGTCTATCCAGTGTGTGTATCTGTGCCTATATTTCAGACAGGCCAGTCTACCCAGTGAGGATATCTGTGCCTATATTTTAGACAGGTCAGTCTATCCAGTGTGGGTATCTTTCCCTATATTTCAGACAGACCAGTCTATCCAGTGTGGGTATCTGTACCTATATTTCAGACAGGTTCGTCTATCCAGTGTGGGTATCTGTGCCTATATTTCAGACAGGCCAGTCTATCCAGTGTGGGTATCTGTGCCTATATTTCAGACAGGTCAGTCTATCCAGTGTGGGTATCTGTGCCTATATTTCAGACAGGCCAGTCTATCCAGTGTGGGTATCTGTGCCTATATTTCAGACAGGCCAGTCTATCCAGTGTGGGTATCTGTGCCTATATTTCAGACAGGCCAGTCTATCCAGTGTGGGTATCTGTGCCTATATTTCAGACAGACCAGTCTATCCAGTGTGGGTATCTGTGCCTATATTTCAGACAGGCCAGTCTATCCAGTGTGGGTATGTGTGCCTATATTTCAGACAGGCCAGTCTATCCAGTGTGGGTATCTGTGCCTATATTTCAGACAGGCCAGTCTATCCAGTGTGGGTCTTGATTTCAGACAGGCCAGTCTATCCAGTGTGGGTCTTGATTTCAGACAGGCCAGTCTATCCAGTGTGGGTATCTGTGCCTATATTTCAGACAGGCCAGTCTATCCAGTGTGGGTATCTGTGCCTATATTTCAGACAGGCCAGTCTATCCAGTGTGGGTATATGTGCCTATATTTCAGACAGGCCAGTCTATCCAGTGTGGGTCTATATTTCAGACAGGTCAGTCTATCCAATGTGGGTATCTGTACCTATATTTCAGACAGGCCAGTCTATCCAGTGTGGGTATCTGTGCCTATATTTCAGACAGGCCAGTCTATCCAGTGTGGGTATCTGTGCCTATATTTCAGACAGGCCAGTCTATCCAGTGTGGGTATCTGTGCCTGTATTTCAGACAGGCCAGTCTATCCAGTGTGGGTATCTGTGCCTATATTTCAGACAGGCCAGTCTATCCAGTGTGGGTCTTGATTTCAGACAGGCCAGTCTATCCAGTGTGGGTCTTGATTTCAGACAGGCCAGTCTATCCAGTGTGGGTATCTGTGCCTATATTTCAGACAGGCCAGTCTATCCAGTGTGGGTATCTGTGCCTATATTTCAGACAGGCCAGTCTATCCAGTGTGGGTATCTGTGCCTATATTTCAGACAGGCCAGTGTATCCAGTGTGGGTATATGTGCCTATATTTCAGACAGGCCAGTCTATCCAGTGTGGGTCTATATTTCAGACAGGTCAGTCTATCCAATGTGGGTATCTGTACCTATATTTCAGACAGGCCAGTCTATCCAGTGTGGGTATCTGTGCCTATATTTCAGACAGGCCAGTCTATCCAGTGAGGGTATCTGTGCCTATATTTCAGACAGGCCAGTCTATCCAGTGTGGGTATCTGTGTCTATATTTCAGACAGGCCAGTCTATCCAGTGTGGGTCTATATTTCAGACAGGCAAGTCTATCCAGTGTGGGTATCTGTGCCTATATTTCAGACAGGCCAGTCTATCCAGTGTGGGTCTATATTTCAGACAGACCAGTCTATCCAGTGTGGGTCTATATTTCAGACAGACCAGTCTATCTTGTGTGGGTCTATATTTCAGACAGACCAGTCTATCCAGTGTGGGTCTATATTTCAGACAGACCAGTCTATCCAGTGTGGGTCTATATTTCAGACAGGCCAGTCTATCCAGTGTGGGTATCTGTGCCCATGACAGTGTGGTGGTCAGCAGAGAGAGCCCGGCCTGGGTGGCGGTCTGCACAGGCTTCGTGCACGAGATCACCCCGCTTACCATCACCATACTCACTGAGAGGTATAGTGGGCACTTAACATGTGAGATGCTGTGGGAAAAAGGGATTTAACCCATTTATGCCTAGTGGACTCTCCCATCCTTCTATATTGGATCAATTTATTTCCAAAATTAGGGATGTCTTAGTATATTTATTTCTATATTTAGAATATTTTTTTACAGAAATTCCTTTAAGCAAACAGCGCAGACCCAGGGTCTACGCTGTTTGCCAAGGCCTTTTTCTAGACGCTAGGCATAAATGGATTAATGCATGTGCGTAAAGTGTAGTATTAGATAAGCTTGTGCAGTCCCTACAGGCTAAACAGGGACTACACTATCTGCTTGAATGGAATTGTTTGTTGAAAGGAAGTCGCTTAGCAAAAATCCGGTTTAAGAGAAAAGTGTTGTCCCTTATAAGCCTGTGTGGACTGCAAAGGGTTATCTGGGATGACACTTTACGCACATGTATTAAACCTTTTTTCCCAACACTTGTTATCATTGAGTTACTTGTATTGGTTGCAAAATTTAATAATAACTTGTTTAATTATATGTACATGAATACTGTGTTATGCATATGAACATCACAAGTTCTTGTTGACACCAATTAATTTAGCCTGCATATACAAGAATGAGCATTCATACCTGTACATTTAGTATGATATTCAACTAATGAATATTTCAATCTTTAAATTTTGGCAACTAAAACAGTTTGTTTTTTAAGCTATGGAGATTTCATGATAATTGTGTATCATTTATGTAGGTAATTATTATATCATAATGGATTAACCCCAGTCTATAATTCAAGCCTTAACCCTTTGAATGCTGGGAAATTTGTCTTCTGTTAAAATGTCGTCTGCTGAATTTCTAAAATTAGCATTTTCTTCGATTTTTTTCAAAGAATACTATCAGAATAGCAAACAGTTTGGATCCTGATGAGACGCCACGTTTTGTGGCGTCTCATCTGGATCCAAATTGTTTGCAAAGGCCTTCAAAATTCGGTTCCAACACTGAAAGAGTTAAGGGTGTTAAACCCTTTACTACTTAGCTACATATTTCAACACATTTTAAGTTCTATAGAAAATCCATTTAAATTCCCTTCTTAATATATTCAAGTTTGAAAGGCTTCATTCCCAACCCTTAGATACTGATGAGAAGCAAACAGCTTGACACTTAAACAGACTGCAAGTAAATCGCAGGATATTCTGGTTTTATGATAATGCTGTTTGCACATAGCCATTTTCTCTTTGCTTCTGAGTGGAAAAGGGTTAACAGTCATGTTCTTAGAAAACTAGGCTTAATACATGTTTGCACAGGCTAATCAGGGCCGACACTTTCGGTATAAAATGTATTGTTTTATAGAAGTGACTTTCTTTAAACCAAAAATTCCATAATAGCAGACATGCTTGTCCCTGATAAGCCAATGTGAACTGCACAGGCTAAGATGGGACGACACTTTATGCACATGCATTAAGCCCAGTTTTCTCAGAATGAGGCTCATTTCCTACATGATGGTCATGGTTCCAGAGAGGGTATAGAGCGGCTGCACAGTCTAAGCGATGTGTTATGGCGGATTGACAAGTGTGACAACTTCAGTACGGCTGGTATCCTGTACACCAGCGTGTCCAGGCTTATGTTGGATACACCACAGAGGTGGGTAGGCTGACAGAGAGATAGGATAGTTTCAAAAGGTGGACATGGATTGTTTTCTGTTATATCTGTTATATGAATATCAGTGCTAGTTACTATTTCTGACTCTACAAACCAATTCTATGTATCCCTTTCCAAATTATGATATGAGCTGCGCTCTGTGAAAAGGGGGTTTAATGCATGTGGGTAAAGTAGGCAGCACAGGCTAATCAGGGAGGACACTTTCCGCCTCAACTGGGTTTTTTGCGAAGATGAGACTTTCTTTAAACGAAAAATATCATAAAAGTGGAAAGTGCTGTCCCTGATTAGCCTGTGTGGACTGCAGAGGCTAATCAGGTACGACACCTTATGGTCATGCATTTAACCCCCTTTTCACAGAGCACGGCCCATATATAACCAACTATAATAGTTCTTTCTTTAATAATTTCAAAGTCAAATTAATGTTTAGCAATGAGATCTAAGTAATACTAAGTAAAATTATTGTGATAACTAATTTTGACATATTTCATATAACAAAATGTTTCTGCTAAAAATGCCTGACTGTTTGCCATGAATTCTAAATGTGTTAAATCAAGAAAATTTAAGTTAGATTTTTCTCGGCTTAAAAAAAAATATTTTTCTAAAAATGTTTGAAGTAACATATGTTATCCAAACAGTAAAATATTCAATTTGAGGAATTAATTGCTATTTTCACTAGTATTGATTACGTTACTGCCATAAATGAACATGTATCTCGGAATGCTACGTTGTATTATTGAAAAAATGAATACTAAATGTGTGTTTTTCAGTAACAAGTTACGCAGACTGATCATAGACAAGGTTAAGCCTGAATTCGTCAACACTCTGTCAAAGGGAAACATTGAAAAAGGTGAACAACAACATCGCAATCTCTGGGACCTCTTTTCCGCATTTTAACATGAAACATTTATTTCCAATTTTAATACAAATCTATAGGTCAAGTGTAATTACTCTAGTTTTCAATTTTAAAATTATTGTTCTTTACTCAAAGTTTTTATTACTACAAATTGAGGAAACATATTACTTGATATTATAATGGAATATTTTCATGAAACCCAATTGACAGAGACCATAAAATTTTATAAGCCGCATCATGGAAAATGTGGTAGGCATAGCACCAGACCAGCCTGCGCGTTCAAGCAGTCTAGTCAAGAGCTACCCAGTCTGTTAATCAGATTTTTAAACCTTACATGAAGTTATAGCAGATTGTGTACCTCCTTATCAGGTCTTTGCTTATGCACAGGCTCATTTGGAGATGTCCGTATATGGCATAAGACCCAATTTTGCATGATGCAGCTAATATATAACAAGACATTGTATGTGGTTGTGTATGCGGACAAGCAGACTATTACTGAGGATTGTACAATTGTTTCTGCTCAATAACTCATGAACAATTGGAGGCAATGAAATAAAACTAAAGATGCCTGATGATGAGACCTTGCTTTGAATTGCATATTGTATGTGACTGTCGTTAAAGTGTAAAAAAACGAGAGATATTGTTTTGGCTACTTTAACAAAACACTATACATACATCCAGATGAATTGTATGAAATGCCTGTTATGTGTTAGGTGAGGTCAATTACTAAAAATGTTTATTTATTTTTTGCTCAATAACTTGAATCCAGACTAAGACGGGTTATAAACAATCGTGAAATTATTTACACACATGTTAGGTTCGGCTAGCTCTTGAACCGCTATGGATTGACCCCTCCAAGGCGATGATCCCAGCTTGAATCTTGAATCACTCTATGTGTTAAGTTTGTGCTCTGTTATAAAAGTAGTTGATAAGGGCAAACATTTCTCTCCTGATAAAGTTTCTGGAGTTTCACTGAGTGCTATTTTAACACTTTAACACTTAGATAATGTGTTTTCCTGCACTTGCTGTCCGTTAGAAAGTTATATTTAATGTAAAACCTTTCTTACAAGATTTCAGTTTTTAAGACTTCATCTCAAAACCTTAGATACTGATGAGCGCAAAAAGCATAAAACCTGAACAGAATGCTAGTTACTCGCAGGCTGTTCAGGTTTTATGCTGTTTGCAAAAGCCATTTTCACTTTGCTTCTTATGGGGGAAAGGGTTAAAGCATTGTTTATTCGATTTTTTCTCTTTTCGCAGTGAAGGCCATATTCAAAAGTCTGAACCAGCCACAGAAAACAGCCATTTTAAAGGTACTTCACTGTGTTTTTAGTTATAAGGATCTAGTTGAGTTGAATTGTCATATTTTTTCATCATTTTGCATAAAAGGTGTTTTAAGAGTGAACGTTATTAGACAAAAAAGGGATGTATACATTCTACAAGTTATACATGTTTTGTTCATTAACTGCCATTCACCCTTTCCCACTTGGAAGCAAAGTGAAATTGGCTATGCGCAAACAGCATAAAACCAGAACAGCCTGCAAGTTACTCG
Source organism: Dreissena polymorpha (assembly GCF_020536995.1). Lineage (NCBI taxonomy): Eukaryota > Metazoa > Mollusca > Bivalvia > Myida > Dreissenidae > Dreissena > Dreissena polymorpha. The sequence continues at coordinate 63,807,747 of NC_068366.1, read as the reverse complement.
CAGTCTGTTCAGGTTTTATGATGTTTGCTTCTCATCAGTATCAATGGTTTGGAGATGAAGCCTAGAAAATTTGGTTCTAGTAAGAGAGGTCTTAAATTCAATATATTACTTTCTAAGGGACTACAAATGCGTGATAATACGCATCTGAGTGATAACGGGTTTAACATTATTATTATGTATGATCCGTGGTAAGCATCAATAATTAATCAAACATGTTTTAGGGCCTTGCTGTATGAAGAAGGGGCTTAATTACAGGGTTATGTGGGACACATTCTGCTTAAAATGGATTTTTGTATTGAAAAGGCTTTCATTAAATGCAAAATTCCATAAAAGAAGAAAGTATTGTACCTGATAGATAACCTGCGTTATAATAACCTGCACAAGCTAATCTTCAACAACACTACACACATACCTCAAGTCCCTTTTTCCCAGAGAGCTGCTATTTGTATGTGTAATAGTCAGCTAGATCTTCTAGTACACACACAAATAATAGGAAACTAATTTATCGTTTACATTTGAGCTGTGCTCTGTGAAAAGTGGGTTTAATGCGTGTGCTTAAATCTGACTAATCTGGGATGACACTACACATATGCATTTAACCCCTTTTTCATAGAGCATGGCCCATTTGTTATTTTGTAACAAGATCATTGTTATCATTTACAAAGGTTTCCAACCAATTGTTAAAGTTTGTACAAACACAGCTCTTAGCTTTGCTCTTAGCTTTGCTCTTAATTGATGAATACTGAATGACAGGATTATTTACTGTGACCTGGTTGCTATTTATAATGTGTAAATGGAAATAATGTACTGAAATATAATAATTAGCTCTTCTGAAAAAAGAATGAAATTGATGAAAGATTTTAGTTAAATGTGAATGTATTTATTAAGGTCATTTAGGCTTATTGAGACCTTAAACCCTTACCTCTTAGATACATATTTAACCCTTTGCCACTTAGATACATATTTAACCCTTTGCCACTTAGATACATATTTAACCCTTTACCTCTTAGATATGTATTTAACCCTTTGCCACTTAGATACGTATTTAACCCTTTGCCACTTAGATACATATTTAACCCTTTACCTCTTAGATACATATTTAACCCTTTGCCACTTAGATACATATTTAACCCTTTGCCACTTAGATACATATTTAACCCTTTACCTCTTAGATACGTATTTAACCCTTTACCTCTTAGATACATATTTAACCCTTTGCCACTTAGATACATATTTAACCCTTTACCACTTAGATACGTATTTAACCCTTTTCCACTTTATACGTACTTTGACGCTTTTGTAGTCCCTTAGAAAGAAGAATTTAATGTAAGACCTTTCCTACTAGATTCAAGTTTTAAAGACTTCATTTCCAAGCCTTAGGTACTGATGTTATACGCAGGCTGTTCTTGTTTTATGCTGTTTGCACTTAGCCGTTTTCAAGTTGCTTCTGAGTGGGAAAGGGTAAAGTATGCTCCCATGTTATAGCAAGTACTTGATGTCTTTTATTTATAGTTGAACTATGACCGCTCCGCGAAAGTGGCTTACAGATTTGACTTTTAAATTAAAACATGGGCCACATTCTAGGAAAACTGGACATAATACATGTGCGTTAAGTGTCACTTCAGATAACCCTGTGCAGTCCGCACAGGCTTATCAAAGATAACACTTTCTGCTTTCTGGGGATTTGTATGCCCCCGGATTGAAAGATTGGGGGTATATTGTTTTTGGCCTGTCTGTCTGTCACAGTGTCAGTCATTCATTGTGTGTGTCCCAAAACTTTAACCTTAGTCATAAATTTTGCAATATTGAAGATAGCAACTTGATATTTGGCATGCATGTGTATCTCATGAAGCTGCACATTTTGAGTGGTGAAAGGTCAAGGTCATCTTTCAAGGTCAAAAGTCAAAAAATACAATCCAAGGGAAGTAATAAGTTTTAAAAGGGAGATAATTTCTAAACCTGCCAAATGATATATTGAAATTTTATTTCAAAGCGGCGCAATAGGGGGCATTGTGTTTCTGAAAAACACATCTCTTGTTTGTTTAAAGGAACTCTCTTTCTAGAAAAGATCAAGTTTAGGCAGAAAGTGTTGTCTGTGCGGAATGCACAGTCTTATCTGGGATGACAGTTTACGCGCATGCATTAAGACCAGTTTTCCCAGAATGAGGCTCACTTAATTTGACTGTAAAGGATTTCCCTATTAGGAGAGGGGCATTTTTAGCGAGGCTGTTTTCGGAGAAAACCCGAGCTTTTATCATAGCCAGCTCATCGTGTCGTCCGCCGTCCGCTGTAGGCGTGCAAAAACCTTTACATTGGCTCTAAAATCAAAGTGCTTCCACCTACAACTTTGAAACTTATGTAGATGCACCTTGATGAGTTCTACACGCCACACCCATTTTGGGTCACTAGGTCAAAGGTCAAGGTCACTGTGAAAAAAAATTCTGACAAGCTTTTGCAGCCAAGCGTGGCACCCATTATGCGGTGCTCTTGTCCTAGATGCAATCATATGTATATAAATTTCTATGCACAGGTTCTGATGAGTAAAGATTATGTGCTCATCAAGGGATACCCTGGCACTGGTAAGATAGATTAAACCTATTTATTTTAACTTGATTGCATAGAAAGCCTAAGGCTTAATATTTGAAAGTCTTGAGTCCGTTTCCTGGGACTAGAACCAGTACTTGGTGTCTATGTGGGAAATCTAAAGAACGCTCACAGTGTGGATCGAACCTGTGACCCTCGATCGCTAGGTGGACACCATATCCACTACACCACTGTGACGTCACTGGTAAGATAACCCAATACTCATGCAATATACTTACTACATGTGCATGCACCAAAACGTTGGACTACAAATTGGATAATTGAAGGTTCGAAAACAGGCTTGACCACAAAACTTGTGTGGTGATTGGTCATGGAATCCTTTCTACGGTTTATTTCACTCCTACATTGATTCAAGAAGGGACATTGTCACTTACTGATAGTTTATGCTTTTAGTATTCATAGACGAGCTGACGTAGGAAAAGTGTGTTGGTTAACTGACTGCTTTGATGTGACAGAAATACTGATACTGTAAAAAATGGTTAACAATCCATTTAAAGAAACAAACTTTGTTGCAAATCAAGTTGACTATATATTTGTATTTTTTTATGCAATATTCTTTTATTATGCATTTCACTATCGTGATGACTTATGGTTTTATCCATGAAATGACATTTTTACAGTATTTGATCTGGTAATAACCTATTTTGTTACTTTTATACCTTTATTTGATTGTTTCTTGTAGTCTTTTTTCACAATTTTAGAACGCTTTTAAGTAATGTGCATACAAAACTGGCTTATCTGGGACGATACTTTACGCACAAGCGTTATGATCAATTTTCTCAAAAGCAGCTCTATTTGTTATTGTCCTCGTGCTTCCAGGAAAGACGTCCACCATCGTTGCAATGGTGAAGGTGCTGCATGCCCTGGGTCTCTCTGTTCTTCTCACCAGCTACACACACTCTGCCGTTGACAACATCCTGCTCAAACTCAAACAGGTACAAGAACTGGTGTAACAGCAGGGCCCTTATTTGGCCGTTTTTGGGGCCGAAATTTTTGGGCCCCATTCCCCTCTTAAAATAGTACAATTTTTTCCCCTATTTCAGCTAAAAATATCCCCCTCAAAAAAATTTATTTTTTATTTTTTTATTTTATACCTTAGTTGCCAGCTGGTATTGTGCTATTAACTTTTGATTAAATGTTTATTTATGTAAATTACATTAAAATATAGAAATTTCAAGTGCTGAATGGTTGGTGAAAATATCTTCTAAAATTCCCTTTTTCCCCCTAAACAACGCGAAATTCCTCCCTTTAAGGGCCCCCGGCCCCAATCCCCCAAAGTGTAGCAAGGGCCATGAACAGACATTTAGTTGAGCAAGCATGAATGATACTGGAACATGCAGACTGGTGTAACAGGCATTTAGTTGAGCAAGCATGAATGATACTGGAACATGCAGACTGGTGTAACAGGCATTTAGTTGAGCAAGCATGAATGATACTGGAACATGCAGACTGGTGTAACAGACATTTAGTTGAGCAAGCATGAATGATACTGGAACATGCAGACTGGTGTAACAGACATTTAGTTGAGCAAGCATGAATGATACTGGAACATGCAGACTGGTGTAACAGACATTTAGTTGAGCAAGCATGAATGATACTGGAACATGCAGACTGGTGTAACAGACATTTAGTTGAGCAAGCATGAATGATACTGGAACATGCAGATTGGTGTAACAGACATTTAGTTGAGCAAGCATGAATGATACTGGAACATGCAGACTGGTGTAACAGACATTTAGTTGAGCAAGCATGAATGATACTGGAACATGCAGATTGGTGTAACAGGCATTTAGCTGAGCAAGCATGAATGATACTGGAACATGCAGACTGGTGTAACAGACATTTAGCTGAGCAAGCATGAATGATACTGGAACATGCAGACTGGTGTAACAGACATTTAGTTGAGCAAGCATGAATGATACTGGAACATGCAGACTGGTGTAACAGACATTTAGTTGAGCAAGCATGAATGATACTGGAACATGCAGACTGGTGTAACAGACATTTAGTTGAGCAAGCATGAATGATACTGACACATGCAGACTGGTGTAACAGGCATTTAGTTGAGCAAGCATGAATGATACTGGAACATGCAGACTGGTGTAACAGACATTTAGTTGAGCAAGCATGAATGATACTGGAACATGCAGACTGGTGTAACAGACATTTAGTTGAGCAAGCATGAATGATACTGGAACATGCAGACTGGTGTAACAGACATTTAGCTGAGCAAGCATGAATGATACTGGAACATGCAGACTGGTGTAACAGGCATTTAGTTGAGCAAGCATGAATGATACTGAAACATGCAGACTGATGTAACAGACATTTAGTTGAGCAAGCATGAATGATACTGGAACATGCAGATTGGTGTAACAGACATTTAGTTGAGCAAGCATGAATGATAATGAAACATGCAGACTGGTGTAACAGGCATTTAGTTGAGCAAGCATGAATGATACTGGAACATGCAGACTGGTGTAATAGACATTTAGCTGAGCAAGCATGAATGATACTGGAACATGCAGACTGGTGTAACCGGCATTTAGTTGGGCAAGCATGAATGATACTGGAACATGCAGACTGGTGTAACAGACATTTAGTTGAGCAAGCATGAATGATACTGGAACATGCAGATTGGTGTAACAGACATTTAGTTGAGCAAGCATGAATGATACTGGAACATGCAGACTGCTCAGGCTAATCTGGGACAACACTTTACTCACATTCATTAAGCCCAGTTTTCCCACAAAGTGGCTCATTTACATTATGATATTATAATTTCAAAATAACCTGTTTGGCACAGACAATTGTAATAATATTGCCCCATTATTAAAATTGTCAAGCAAGCCTGGTTGCTTTACCTTCTTGGAACAGAGATAATGTTAGAAGCTGGCTTGTATAAAACAGGTAATTGAAGTATGAATGGTTTAAAATATACCTCTTTTATGTACAGAGCTAACATGATGAAAGTTATGTGTGATCTAACAGAGTTGGTCAGTTTTAAAAATTACAATATGTATCTATAAAAATAATTAAACAATTGTGAAACATTCATATTTTACTGACTGGTCTCATTTTATTGGAATTATGAATGAATGTGTTCATTTAATTGTGTAGGACAGCATGAGTTTTCTGCGTGTTGGCCGCGTGTCCAAGGTGCACCCAGAAATCCGGCCTTTCTCAGTGGACAGTCTGACTGCAGGGTTCACCACTGTGGACCAGCTGGAGGCATTTTATATGAAACAGGTATGGAGTTGTCTATCTTATGGATGTCATTTTCCCCTTTTTACATGTTATATTATGAAACCTGTCATCTGTAACCATCAGATAATTTGAATGGCTGTGTGTCTTCTGGATGTAATTTATCATATAACAACCCATTATATAAATGTTGACTTTGTTCTCTGTAAAAACAAGACTGACTGCATTTGTGTAAAGCTTCAGTTATTTTCAAAGAATGTTATTAGTTTTAACAATCAATAAAGCATGTGCGTTAAGTGCATCCCAGATTAGCCTAAGCAGTCCGCTGAGGCTAATAAGGGACGACACTTTTCACCTAGAATCAATTAAGTTTAGTTATTATTGTTTTCCTTCAGAAAATAGTTGCGAGCAGCTGCCTTGGCCTGAACCATGCCTTGTTCACACGGCGCCAGTTTGACGTCTGCATTGTAGACGAGGCCTCTCAGGTTGTACAGCCTGCGTGTCTCGCCCCGCTGTTCATCGCAGACCGGTTTGTACTGGTGGGGGATCCCAAGCAGCTGCCCCCAGTAGTGCAGAGCAAGGAGGCCAGGTAATGGCGGCTGATGGAGTGTTAGGTGTAAGGACATTATCCCCTAGGCATAATCTTTCAACCCAACCCCGAAGTCAAAATCTGGACATTGTCCCCCTCAGACATTATTCCCAACACAATGCCTACAGTATTTTGGTATATATTTCACCAGCGACTCATTGAAAATATATTTTGTTATTGTATTTTATTTCCATTAATCATCAACACATTACAGCATATTAAGCAGGTTCTTCAATGTAGGGGGCTAAAAGAAGAATGTCAAACATTGATTTCAAAACAAATCCATGACTTCTTAGAGTAAAAGAGGTGTTAAAACACTTGCTTGCTTACCAACTTTGATCAATATTCAGGGCATTTTCACAGATTAAGGCAAACTTTCAGACCTTATATTCAATGCCTTAATAACAGAGACATGACCCAGTTGGATGAGACTTTTAAACCGTTTTGCCCCGTCTTTACTTGGGATTACTGTCCAGGTTGCATAATTTCCTCAGGTGAACCAGGCTACCGGGGGAGGGTGGGTGTTCGGCTGTTGTTGGGGGGCGTGTTTATTTGCTTCAATCAACAGATATCATTAAATAGCAAATAGACCTAAACCAATTTATCCATAAGTATTTTTTCTGTTTTGTCACATACCCATAATGAAAAATGTTTGAATTACAATATATAACTGTATGGATTAAGGGTAATTTGTGTTTGTGCTTGATGTCATTAATGATAAGTTGTTTTCATTCACATCTGAATATAAATTATTACTTTACCTTTTATACAAAGTATTCAAATCTGACAGAATTTATCCTCACTGTCCCATTCTTAGAAAAGCAAGGCAAAAAAAAAGTTTGTCCCACCCCTAAAAATATCTTTCTTTTTATTCATTTATCAGACTATCCATAAATGTTCCTTTTGCCATTAATGTTTAGATATATATGAACATAAACAAAGGCGTGGAATTATTATTTTTGATTGCGTATATGCTTGAATCGCTTCTGAAATTACATCATTTAAAGTTCCTTAAATGTAAAGTTTTTTAACCGAAAATCTAAAATAGCATGAAATAGCAATTTTGTAATGTTTTTGCATAGGTTATGTTGGATGGCCATTCATCGAATTACAGCAGCCATTTTTGTTGCCAAAATATACCTATTTTGTAATTGAAAGTTATTCAAATCTTAAAACTGTAATGTGGGAGGTGACAATATTACAATGTTATTAATTGCATGTTTGATCCAGGGAGCTGGGTATGGATGAAAGCCTTTTCTTGCACCTCGATGGTCAGCAGGCCACGTTTGAGCTTCACCTGCAGTACCGCATGAACAGGTATGGACTGGTACACACTTCATGGTCTGAGCACTTAGGCTGCACATGCTAATCAGGGACAACTCTTTCCGCATGAATGGAATATTTTATTATGCCCCCCTTCGAAGAAGAGGGGGTATATTGTTTTGCACATGTCGGTCCGTTGGTTGGTTGGTAGGTCCGTCCACCAAATGGTTTCCAGATGATAACTCAAGAACGCTTAGGCCTAGAATCATGAAACTTCAAAGGTACATTGATCATGACTGGCAGATGACCCCTAATGATTTTCAGGTCACTAGATCAAAGGTCAAGGTCACAGTGACTCGAAACAGTAAAGTGGTTTCCGTATGATAACTCAAGAACGCTTAGGCCTAGGATCATGAAACTTCAAAGGTACATTGATCATGACTGGCAGATGATCTATATTGATTTTAAGGCCACTAGGTCAAAGGTCAAGGTCACAGTGACAAAAAACGGATTCACACCATGTCTGCCACTACAACTGACAGACCATTTGGGGGGCATGCGTGTTTTACAAACAGCCCTTGTTTAAAGAAAGTCTCTTCTAAACAAAAGTCCATTCTCAGCGGTTGGTGTCATCCCTGATTAGCCTGTGCAGACTGCCCCATCTCATTTAATATATCCCTGTAATGTATCCCTGTATACTGGCACCCTGCTGTGGTCACAGTGCTGCAGCCCTTTTTGCCAGGGATCAGTGCAGGGAAAACAGTGCAGTGAACCCTTGATAAGTCATTGGAGAGAAAACTTTCAGGTTGAGAATGCATAGTTTATGGTGGACTAAAACACCTATTGGAAGACTCCATGGAAGGGCTGAAAATTTCTATAACAAGGCCTTATTGACTGGCAAATCTATGTGACAATGGCAAAGAGTTTTGATGTCTTGTTATGCCCCGTCATAGGCGGAGGGATATTGTTTTGGCATCATCCGTCCGTCCGTCCAGAGCCATATGTTGAAAGTGCTTTGGTGTATTTCATTGAGTATATATATGGATAATTCGATGATGCACGCCAAATGGCATTGTACACCATCTGTTAATAACAGAGTATTGGTCCTTGGTATATTGAAAAAATGCTTTTTTGTGTATCCGGAGCGATATCTTGGAAGTGCTTTGGCGGATTTCATTGAAACTTGGTATGAGTGTCCAGAAGCATATAGGCGGGGGATATCAATTCAACGAATTTGCTGGTTACAGAGAGATATTGAAGCTGAGCAACAGTCTGGTGTACGAGGGTCGTCTACAGTGTGGGAGTGAGGCAGTGGCTACCCAGACCCTCGCTATACCCCACCCACACATGGCCTGTCAGGTATATGACTTGTATTTATGAAAATCAACATGTTAGTGTTACAATATGAGCCTTGCACTGGAAAAATGTGGTTTAATGAATGTGCCGAAAGTGTCGTCTCAGATTGGCCTGTGCAGTCTGCACAGGTATGGCATTTTTATGCCCCCAGTAGGGTGGCATATAGCGGTTGAACTGTCCGTCAGTCAGTCAGTGTGTCAGTCCGTCCGTCCGAAAACTTTAATTAATGGCCATAGCTTTTTCAATATTGAACATAGCAACTTGATATTTGGCATACATGTGCATCTCATGGAGCTGCACATTTTGAGTGGTGAAAGGTGAAGTTCAAGGTCATCCTTAAAGGTCAAATGTCAAATATATAGCGTCTGTCCGTCCGTCCAAAAACTTTAACATTGGCCTTAACTTTTTTAATATTCAAGATAGCATCTTTATATTTGGCATGCATGTGTATCTCATGAAGCTGAACATTTTGAGTGGTGAAAGTCGAAGGTCAAGGTCATCCTTCAAGGTCAAATGTCACATATATGGCGTCTGTCCGTCCGTCCGAAAATTTTAACATGGGCCATAACTTTTTCAATATTGAAGATAGCAAATTGATATTTGGCATGCATGTGTATCACATGGAGCTGAACATTTTGAGTAGAGAAAGGTGAAGGTCATCCTTCAAGGTCAAATGTCAAATATATGGCGTCTGTCCGTCTGTCCGAAAACTTTAACATTGGCCATCACTTTTTCAATATTGAAGATAGCAACTTGATATTTGGCATGCATGTGTATCTCATGGAGCTTCACATTTTGAGTAGTGAAAGGTGAAGGTCAAGGTCATCCTTCAAGGTCAAAAGTCAAATATATGGCGTCTATCCGTCTGTCCGAAAACTTAACTTTCACCATAACTTTTTTATGCCCCTGAAGGGTGGCATATAGTTTTTGAAATGTCCTTCTGTCTGTTCATCAGTCAGTCTGTCCGTTTGTCCCTCAGTCCGTCCGTCACTCCGTCCGTCCGTCCGAAAACTTTAACATTGCCCATAACTTTTGCAATATTAAAGATAGCAACTTGATATTTGGCATGCGTGTGTATCTCATGGAGCTGCACATTTTGAGTGGTGAAAGGTTAAGGTCAAGGTCATCCTTCAAGGTGAAAGGTCGAAGGTCAAATTTTACAATATTGAAGATAGTAACTTGATATTTGGCATGCATGTGTATCTCATGGAGCTGCACATTTTGAGTAGTGAAAGGTCAAGGTCATCCTTGAAGGTCAAAGGTCAAATTTTGCAATATTGAAGATAGCAACTCGATTTTTGGCATGCATGCGTATCTCATGGAGCTGCACATTTAGAGTGGTAAAAGGTCAAGGTCATCCCATTCAAGGTCAAAGGTCAAATTTTGCAATATTGAAGATATCAACTCGATATTTGGCATGCATGTGTATCACATGGAGCTGCACATTTTGAGTGGTGAAAGGTAAAAGTTGAGGTCATCCTTCAAGGTCAAGCTCAAAGGTCAAAATTTTGCAATATTGAAGATAGCATCTTGATATTTTGCATGCATGTGTAACTCATGGAGCTGCACATTTTGAGTGGTGAAAGGTCAAGGTCATCCTTCAAGGTCAAGGTCAAAGTTAAAAGTTTGAAATATTAAAGATAGCGACTCGATATTTGGCATGCATGCGTATCTTATTGAGCTGCACATTTTGAGTGGTGAAAGGTCAAGGTCATCCTTCAAGGTCAAAGGTCCAATTTTGCAATATTGAAGATAGCAACTCCATATTTGGCATGCATGCGTATCTCATGGAGCTGCACATTTTGAGTGGTGAAAGGTCAAGGTCATCCTTCAAGGTCAAAGGTAAAATATATTGCTTCAAAGCGGCGCAGTAGGGGGCATTGTGTTTAACGAACACAGCTCTTGTTGTTTACAGGAAGCCAGATCTTAGAAAAAATCCAGTTTAGATGGAAAGTGTTGTCCCTGATTAGCCTTATCAGACTGCACAGGCTAATCTGGTATGACACTACGCCAATGCTTTTAACCCCCTTTCCCCCATCATGGCTTATATATTTTTCTTTTTACTTACTCTTAAAGCTGTTATAATGATATTTTACTGAATGTATGTTGTTATGAAATACCAATGAACATGTATTGATGTGGGGTAATGTTTGCATATGCCATATGATAAGCTCATAGTGTAATGTCATTGATTTTAGTTTTCAAATATTGTTTATTGAAAAATACAAAATCATCTTTTGCATATTTGCTTTTTGCCTTTTAGAATTTAGTGGACAATATTGCCTATACAGATGTATCACCTAAAAAGATGTTGACCCAAATGGCCATGCAATAGCCTATACATTTGGATTTATCTTTTTAATAGGCTCAGACAACCATTTTCTTGATTGGCTATTTAAGGACGTAGCATTGTTAAAACTATGCGTAGTACATTTTCCTTTTAATGCAGTTTACTAGTGTATTTTTACTGTACATTTATTCTAAATGGATAGCTATGTGTTTCAGGTGATAGCAGGGTCTGCCTGGATGCGGCAAGTGCTTGATATACAGTTGACAAGTTCTGTTGTGTTCTTAAACACTGAAAAAGTAGGTCTATATGACTTAATAACTTAGCTATATAACTTAATTAACCCTCTCCCTCTAAGAAACACATTTTGGCCAGTTTGTAGTCCCTTAGAAAATCAAATTAAATTAAAGACCTTTCTTATCATACTTAATTGTTCAAGGCACCATTTCCAACCCTACGATACTGATGAGCAGCAAACAGCATATAACCTGAACAGCCTGCAAGGATGTTCTGGTTTTATGCTGGTTGCATGTAGCCATTTTTACTTTGCTTCTGAGCAGTAAAGGGTAAAGAGTAGAAAAATTGTTTGCAAAGATAACTTGACTTAGCTTGTTTGCAAAGTTAACTTGACTTAGCTTGTTTGCAAAGTAAACTTGACTTGGAAGTTTTTGATGTAATTGAACACTAATATGTTAATTATTTAATGCAAATAATGTTGAGAACATATAGAAACTCATATTTCTTACAATGCTGGCCTATTGGGTATTTAATCTCCAGCCTTCTGTTTGGGTCTATATTACCCTCTGTGAACATTAGTCAAGTTACCATAATTAAGTGCTTTTGTGTAAAGAATAATTATATTTGCAATAATACATGTAACGTTCCAGCTGAGTGCATCGCACAGTAAAGTCCAGGGAGGTGGATTTAGAAATGAGACAGAAGCCATCATTGTGAACCATGTCATCAAAGGATTTGCACATGTAATGAGTTAGTTAGTAGCTGCAAACCAGTTTAACCAATTTGATTTGTTTTTTGGAAATATGTATGTACAGGTATTTGCACATGAGCATGTTTTAAACAAGTAAATAGTCATTACCGTACACATGATTTTATGGAAGTATGCCACCATTTTGTACAATATAGTATTTTAGATCACCTTCACACAATGTTCTCAAAGTGAGCTTTTGTGGTTGCCTTTTGTCTGTGCATTGTCGGTCATGTGTAGTCAACATTTACCTTGTGAAAACTCAAGAGGCAATATTTGTTGCCCAATCTTCATGAAACTTGGTCAGAACAATTGTCTCGATAATATCTCAGCTAAGTTTGAAAACTGGGGTTTAAAATGAGGTCACTAGGTCAAATTAAAGAAAAGCCTTGTGAACATTCTAGAGGCCACATTAATTATCAAATATTCATGAAACTTTGTCAAAATAATTGTCCCAATATTTGCTATGTTTAATACTGGTTCACCTGGGGTGAAAAAACAAGGTTACTAGGTCAAAATAAACAAAAAGGCTTTTGAACACTCTAGAGGTAATATTATAATATTTGCCCCAATGATATATCTGCAGAGTTGAAAACTGGGCACATTTGGTCAAACACAAGGTCTCTAGGTTAAATTGAAGAAAATGCTTGTTAATACTGGAGGCAACATTTAAACCAATCTTAATGAAATTTGGTGAAAACATTTGTCACAATAATATATTTGCTGAGTTTAAAACTGGGTCTTCATGAAATTGGTTCTGATAATGTGTCCTAGTAATATCTTGACCAAGTTCAAAACAGGGTCATGAGGGATTAAAACTAGGTCCATTTATAGAAAAAGCATGTAAACACTTTATAGGCCACATTAAATATTTGTCCAAATAGTATCTTGGCAAAGATTGAAACAAGGTTATTTGGGGTCATTTACTAGGTTGTTATGTGGAATTAAAGAAAAGTCACATTTGTTTGGAATGTGTTAATAAAACTTTCTCAGAGCATTTGTCTGTATTATTTCTTGGCAGAGTGAAATAAGATTCTTGTCCTTTGAAAACCATGGCCGCTATGAGGTGGGGATGTTTTTCTTATGTGGGTATGGTAAAATCATTTTAACACTCAAAAAGACATATTTTTGACCCACTCTTCTGAAAATTGCTCAATTGATTCAAAAACTGTGTGATTATGATGTCTTGGTTCAGTTTGAAAATGTGTGTGGTTTGTGCCAAAAAAGGCTGTCAAGTGTTGAGTTTGCCTTTGAAGTCTGTTGTGAAACATTGTGAAGCTACTTGCTCAAAACAGTTGAGTTTCTTGGCGGTCTGTGCTTTGGCTCTCTTGCTTTCACCATTTGGAGGAATGTGGCGGGGTCCTACAAATGATAAATATTCTGGGAAAAGGGTAATCAATTTGTTGGAAAGCATGATTATACAATTGTATTCTACTTCGAAATATTAATATGATACCTTGCTATAAGAAGATTGTAAATTACATGATGCTCCAATTTGGTTTGATGAAAATTAATCAATTTATTAACATTGCCTCTTACTATGTCAGATTTTGTCCTTCTTTTTAACACCAAATACACTAAAAGGTGAATTTATATTATAGCGGACGAAAAATTGAGCAGGGTAATGGGGCCCCAAATAAGCCTTTAAAAATCAATAAACAAACATATTTATAGAAAGTCATCATATTGATAATTGTATTTTCAGTTTTGATTTCCTTTAAGAAGAACTATGTAAATACCAAATGAGACCTTACCCCCACACTGTCATTTTATCTGTGAATATGAAACATTTGGTACATTTAATGCCTGAATATGAAACATTTGGTACCATTTTAGAATGAATATGTAACATTTGGTACATTTTATGCCTGCATATGAAACAATTGGTACATTTTATGCCTGAATATGAAACATTTGATTCATTTTATGCATGGATATAACATTTGGTACCATTTCAAGAATGAATATGAAAAATTTGGTAAATTTATGTTGAATATGAAACATTTGGTACATTTTAAGCATGAATATAAAACATTTTATTCATTTTGTGCATGGATATGAAACATTTGGTACATTGTTTGCATGACCATGAAAAATTTGGTACATTTTATACATAAATATGAAACATTTGGTACATTTTATGCCTGAATATGAAACATTTGGTACATTTTATGCCTGAATGTGAAACAATTGGTACATTTTATGCTTGAATATGAAGCATTTGCTTCATTTTATGCATGAATATGAAACATTTGCTACATTTTATGCATGAATGTGAAACATTTGCTTCATTTTATGCATGAATATGAAACATTTGCTACATTTTATGCATGAATATGAAACATTTGCAACATAATTTTTTTGTATTATCTCAGGTGGGCATTTCAGGCAGTGAGATTGGAGTGATTGCCCCTTACAGAGGTCAGGTCCTTCACCTGAGGGAGAAGCTAGGTCAGGGTCACCATCAGGGGTCAAGTGTAGAGGTGAACACAGTAGACCAGTACCAGGGCAGGGATAAGGACATCATTATCATATCGTTTGTCATGAGCTCAAGTTGTGAAAAGGAAAAGGTTTGTGGAAAGAAAATGAGGCTTTGTGATTTCTAAGTTGGTTCAGTTTATAAAGTTTGTACCAAACGTTCATTAGTGCTTGTAGCTTGTAGTGCTGTTTCATTTTAAACTTTGTTTTATTTCTCTCTTGTGATAACTTAGTTTAAATTTGTCAAATTTCACAGAAGTCTGTTGCATGGCCCCCTAAAAGATTTTTTAAGTATGTTTCAAAGTTTGCTGCTTGGTAGATATTTGTACAACCTGCTTTCAGAAAGCTTAATATAGCAGTTACACTGATCAAGTGTATATGTGTACATCTTAGCTGTCCGGACTGTAACTTTGTCATTTGTCATACAATTTTAAAATCATGCACATACAATGATTACCATCAATAAACAACGTTTTGCATGTAATACCAATGTCTCTTCATCAAAGATCGCATTTGGGCATTATGTTGGATTTACAGTGTATATGGTTTGTGGGGACTGTAACTTTGTCATTCGTCACCCATTTGTAAGATAAATGTCCACTAATAACTGCAGTTAGAAGACAAAGTGTTTCAAGTAAAATCAGTCTCCCTATCCCAAAGGTCAAAATCAAACTAAGAGGTCAAAGGCCAAATAGTCATAAAACAGCTTTTCTAGACTGCATCTTCATCATTTATCATTAAATATGAAAATAACCTCCATGAGAAGACAATGTGTTGCTTGTAACATCTGTCTCCATATCTCAAAGGTGAAGGTTAAAATTTTTCATAAAACATAACTCCGAAAAGAAAGAAAATTGTTGTGTCAAGCTTGAAGTAAAAGTCTGCCATTATTCAACATTCTTGAATCTCATGCTTACAGCTGCATTGATAAAATAACAACCTCTGGGGACCGTTCCATATACGATCGTACGACAATGTTAACTTACGAGATAATTTTTTTATCTTAATACGTAGAAGAACTAGCTCGCTATGCTCGTCAAATATATACGGCGCTAGACATGCCAATGTAATCAATTAAGTACTGAAAATTTATAAACATATGATATGGACTTTAGCAATTATGCATCTTCGAAAAATATATCATATCGTAAATGTGTATTACGATGTTTATTGAAACGGTCCCCAGGATTGTACATAGCTGTATGTCTACACAGTGGTATATAGCAAACACTCACAGCTAAACCATGTATTTGATGTGTTTGGTTTAGTGTTTTGTTGGAATTATTTTCAGAACAAAGGCAGAAAATAATAGGATTGATTGGAAAATTGATTGCAATTAGTTCTAAGTTTTAATAAAATATAGATATGTTTATTTGCTCAGCTTGAAAACAAGAACCTCTCACGCCATGACTCATGGTTCAGGTTTTCTACAGTCTTTGTAAATGAAGTTTTTTATATTGAACACTTGCCTAGTAATGACTAATCTCTTATTGAGTCTCATATTTGCCAATGTATATAAACCATGTTCTGGGAAAACTGGGCTTAACGCTTGTGGGTAAAGTGGTGTCTCATAATAACCTCTGCAGTCTGCACTGGCTCATCAAGGACGACACTTCCTGCATTAACAGGATTTTAGTCTCGAGGAGACTGATTTTAAATGAAAAAATGTCCTAAAAGTGAAGTGTAGTCTCTGATAAGCTTGTTTGGACTGCACATGCTAATCTGGGACAACACTTAACACAAATGCATTAAGCCCAGTTTTCCCTCAACAAGGCTCATATTATTCATTTTTTGTTTTTAATCAGCCTGGAGAACTCCTGAAGGACGCGCGTCGCCTCAATGTGGCTGTGACGCGTGCCCGCTACAAGCTGATCCTGGTAGGGAACGTGTCCACGCTTAGGCAGTATGGGCCCCTGGATCATCTCCTCAACATCCTGGCCACTGACCAGCAGATATCCTTTGTAGATAGGATTTCCACTATGTTTTTCCTATTCATTCTTATGATTAAGTCAGTCAATTTAACCAATGGTGTTCATTATTTGATACCAAAATATGATTACTTTCCTACATGTATGCAACCATGAACTGAGCAAACCTATATCAAAGTTTACAAGTAAAGTGTGTATGGCGTTGTTCTGATTAAAGTACTTATTATCAGTGTCTGTTTTTCTTTTTCAAAACAATGACAATAAAATAAGTATTTAAGTATTACAATTCGAACATGTTGTTTACAACATTATGTCTTGCACAAGATCTATTCAATTCTGTGTGAAATAACTGTATGTTTGTCTTTTAAATAAGCTAGTATCAAATATACAGATATCTTTTAATGTATTTATAACCATTTAATATGTTTTTCCTTAACACAAATACATTGTCACAATAGAGAGGATATCCAGTTAGCCTATCACAGTTCTCCAGTTTGCGTCAGATGAAACTCAACCTGTTTGGACAATGCAGCACTAAGCAGTGACAAGATTTTTGTGATGTATATACCTAGTGCTATTTTTTTGTCAGGAAATGAACTTTTGAAGAAAATATTTTGAAAAGAGATTATATTGCTGGCCTACTTTTTCTGAAGATAAATTTGGATTTTTTTAAATAATAGATTCTCTGCAATGATTTTGAGTCAGATATATCCCCATGTGTGTGGTTTGTGCCATTCAACCCATAACAAATTGGGTGTGAAATTATTTATCAAATGTAGAAATGTTGAAGCAGGTAAAACTATTTTATATGGCGCATTTTATGCATACAGCAACCAATGCAATACATGTTTGCAAAATAATTATAAAAAACTTTTCTGGGCATGTTTATTCGAAATTGCATGCTGGACATTGTTAATAGAAATGTGTCGTTAATTTTGTACTGTAATAATACTTATTATTAAGATCTCAGTTATTTTATAAATTCATGAATTTATTCATGAATGAGTTTGTCGAAAAATAAGTGTATATAGTTTATCATGTTGTGTTCATTAAGTAGTGGTTATTGTGATTATTTTGTTCTAATGGAATGTAAATTTGTATAGGTGCATGTTTTCTGTAAGCTTTCTGTACATAAATATTTATTAATATTATCAGTAATATCTCCACATGGATTATTTGTATACTTAAGTACATGAATACTATAACAAAAACTGTAAATTATACAATTGTCAATACAGATAATAAACTTTGCATTTAGTTATAAGTGTATATTTTCTTCATCCATGTTTTCCGGGGTGTTTTCTGGAGTGTATTAAGTCATTCAAAATAGCAATGTATGATGATGTTATTATAAGTGTATATTTTCTTCATCCATGTTTCCCGGGGTGTTTTCTGGAGTGTAAGATGTTATTCAAAATAACAATGTATGATCATGTTAAAGTCTACCTGCTTGGATGTGTTTCATTTGTCACTTGGAGTTTAAGTTGAAGGTAATTCCAAGGCAAACGTGGTGAGAGTGGGTTTTAACTACTGTGAAGGAAAAAGCAAAATCTGATATTTCAAACAGAAGAGAAAGATAGTATCCCATAAAAAGAAAAACTATGGAAAGAACTTAAGGGTTAAACGAATTAAGCGTGCCTTGATTTCAAATTTCATTGGAACCTGATTTTTGAACAGCAAAGGAAGCACAAATTGCATTGCAAGATGATTCTATGATTGCTTATCATATTTTCTGCAAATACTTTAGAGAAAACCTAGTTTAATGCATGTGGTAAAGTGTCGTCCCATATTAGCCTGTGCAGACTAATCAGGGACGATACTTTCCGCCTAATCATGATTTTCTCTTAGAAGGGACTTCCTATAAAGAAATGCAGTGGAAAGTGTCGACCCATATTTGTGCGGACTGCATTTTACGCACATGCATTTAACCCTGTTTTCCTAAAGTGAGTCTCTTTTGTATTAATTTTCTTGGTATCTTTAACAGATCATAAATTTCGAACATACTTTTCAAAAACTGCATGTTTTTCTACAATAAAATGTATTGTTAAAATAATCTTTTATAATACACAGTCAAGGAACCTAAAAATGTTAATGTTCAACGGAGAATGTTGCGGCATTAAACGATGCAGATATTTGTTGAGATGATCAAGTAAAAATCAATAACATGTCTTGATAGGGAGATCAGTAGTTCTATAAGTACGTTAAAGTGTATTCTAACCAGGATCCTCCGGTTATACAGGTAAGCTGACTATACAATTGAAGAAGTTTCTCTCTGTTGGGTTTATATAGGAGAATTGCTCCGAATGACTGTACTGGCCACTGACGATAATTGACGCTATATCGATAGTGGTGTCTGCACTAAAATAAAAATCTAAATAAAGCATTTGAAAAATAGGCACTTAAAAAGTGAATAAAGTAAATGTAATTATGGACACAAATCGAGAGATAACTGAAAAAAAGAGTGAGAGGAAAACATGGAGGAGTAAAATACTTGCTCTGGAATGGGTTGGATTTGGAAAAAAACACTTAATATATGGTGCATACAAATGGGACCTATTTAAAATCCTTTTAAAATCTTATACCTTATCAACAGTTATTTTTTTAATTATAACATCACATTTATTGAAACACTTGGTCCGAATTGATTGTACCTATGGATCAAATTGGTGTTTTAAAGTTATAGACCATTGGATAACACCTGTTGTGAAAAACAGCGAAACAGATAAAGATGAAAGTAAGTTTTGATGGAATTACTCGACATTTTGGGGCGATGTACAAATGGTCTAGTAAGATAATCACAAAACGATTAATTTGAAAGGAACCAAAAAAGGAAAGAATTATACCGTGAATAAGGATAGACTTACAAGAGCATATACAGGGAGGAACGAACTGTTACGACGTAATCACGCACATTGAGAGAGAAAACGATTTAAAATTGAAATAGAGATTAACGATAGGTTTTAAAGGGGAAAGGAGAAAACCATAAACGATTTAATACAAAAACAAAGAATGTACCGAGGGAATCAAAAATGGATTAAGATTGGAAAGACAATCATAGATATGATAGAAACACAAAGGGAATGCGGATACAAAAGAGGCAGGATGCAAAAAGGGAGCCCAAATGGTAAAAGGGGGGGGGGGTGAATATGGAATTAAACGGATGTGAGAAAAGAATCACAAAGTGTGTGAGAATGGAATACAAAGGGAGAAAAGATACAATCACAAAGGGAGTTGGGATTTAATCAGTCAAAGTGTATGAGGATTGACTCACACATAGATTAAAGATGGACTCACACACGGAGAGAGATGGGATTGACGACCGATAAAAAAAGTTGAGGTTTGCCTCCTTAATGTATGATGATGCTATCAAAGGGAATGATGATAGAATCACAAAGGCAGATAGGATGTAATTATAAAGGGAGAGAAGATGGAATCAAAACGAGAGACGAAGGAATGAAATGGAGATAGACTAAAGAGAGTGTGTAATCACAAAGAAAGAAAGGAGGGAATGAAATGGAGTGTCGATTAAATAACAAAGGTAGCGATGACGAAATCATATATGGATTAAAGATGGAATCAAAACGAGATGAATGAGGAATCACGACGATTTAGTTGACGGAATCGCAAACAGAGTGAAGGTGGTGTCACACAGGATTGAGTAGGATGAAACTACCAGTAAGTAAGGATCATATCATAAAGGGGGTGAATATTAAACCACAAAGACAACAAGGATGGATAAACAAAAGGATGCAATTGCAAATAGAGTAAATATGGAATCACAAAGTGTGTGGAGACGTCCTTACAAATTGTATGAGAATGGAATCAAAAAGAGAGTACGGACATAATCACAATGGCAGGATGGATGTAATTAAAAAGAATATAATGATAAAGGGAATAAGGTTAAAATCACAAAGGCAGTGAGAAAGGAATCAGAAAGAGAGTGAGGCTCGAACACAAAGGAAGGAATCACAAAGGGAGTAAGGATGGAATCACAAAATGAGAAAGTATGCAGATATTTCCAATGGAAAGAGGGCGGAACAACAAAATGGAGTGATGATGTAATCACAAATGGAAGGATGATGAAATCACAAAGGAGTCATAATAGAATCACAAAAAGAGCCATCACTTAAGCTCACCATGAGCACCTTGTAATCAGGTGACCTAAAAAGAGTGTGTGAATCAGAAGGGCAATGCAGAGCAAATTTAAAATAAGGCAGTACGGAGAGAATCACTGCGGAAGTGAGGAGATAAACATTGTATATAAATTATAATCCATAATTGACGGAATTTTGTCCTTAAGTATTTGATTATCTTGTCAATCCCAATCAAGGGAGGGATCGACGATGTAAGTTATTGGTTGAGGGAATCTTATGATGCCGCGGTCCGTTGCATTTCTATCATTTTAAACAATTATGGTTACCCACAAAACGATGGTTGTTAACCACGGCGTCCAGTTTCTGAAATCGGTCCATGTCGATATTTTTTTTAAATGGAAGCAACGCTCTTTGTATATGTGCCGGATATGCTAGATCTAAGCGTAAAAACGGTCTTAGGTAACATTCAAAATCTTGGTCGCTTGTAATATTAGCTCTGTTGCAGTATCTGTTTCTGCGTTTCATGGAATGTTTGTGTGTTTCTTTTTATATGCCTATATTGCGAATTCCTGTTCGAAATATCCTTGTGTTCATGCAAGGAACACTATGATGGTTCTTTATTCCATCTTTTCATGAAAACTGCTGAGAAAATCTTTCATATGACCTCAAACTGCACGTACAATTACCTTGTAAATCGTAAACAATCAGGCACTACCGTATTAAGTATTCAATAACTTTTTTAAAATTCAAAATGCATCTACAGGATTTATACCTCTTAAGAATAATGTTGAATACGTATTGTAAATGAACTAACCCTTCAGAAGCTCGGACGAAATCATCGCAAAATCAGACGTTGGTCGTCACCAGTTACTTGCATACGACCCCCACCCCCCCCCCGGCTGGGACGAAACTGAAACAACATTCTTAAATTTAAAAATAATATAACAAGTACTTCAATATTTTAGAAGTATAACAAATATTACAGAATGACTTAAGATGAAAAGTATATTTGAAGTTTACCTAAGGCTATACGGATATAATTAACATAATTTATGTCGTATCAATTATATTTATAATTTGGTGAATTCTATTTAATAGTAAGTAGCTAGTTTAAACTGCTTTGCCTTCTGCGTAACTTGTTTTTATTTATATATAAAACTGTCATTGATTTTCCAGGTATGATGTTTCTATTAAAAGCTGAACGTGTATAGGAGTAACTGGAGTATGGTATTTTAATCACCTGACGGACAGCGACGTGCTCACAGCAGTCTTGTGGTCGGTCTCCAATTGCGAACTACATCTAAAAGTGAAGGTATTTTCGCGTAATATTTTTCTTTTATTACATAATCGTTATTTCCGTTTCATTAATTTATGATGATGATTATTATTTCATTTTATAAATAACATGAACATGATAAATAGTTTTATTGTAAGATCAACTAACATGTCAAATATGGGCATGAACGTGTTACATTTAGTGTTGTGTTGCCTGGCGGTGACCACCTTTCTGTCAACGTCGGTGAATGGATGTGGAAGGTCCAAACCAAGCGGCGAATGCACAGACAGTGAATACGACGTGGGAACCTGTGAGCAGAACGATGAATCGGACATACGCGAATGGGCTCTATATGGAAATACTGATCGTACAATGCTAACGAAAACAAACAAATATCAGGTGTTCCGGGTCTTGCGTAATGACGAAGACCCGGATAAGTTGCCAAAAATGAAAACGCTACAAGGACCCTGCAATCGCATGTAGGATGCGGAAGTCGCCGAAATTAAGAATCACAATAGATTTCAACCACGAAAAGTAAAGCGACCGCGGAAAAAATCGCGTTTATGGCTGCAAGAAAAATCGGCGATAGCCAATGGTTCAGAGTCTCTACGATCGACTTGAACTGCCTAAAGGAAAATGGGATCCAATTTGTGGACTTGTCGTCGCCCTAGCGTGAACAACTTCCTGGAACCATGGCATACATCTTCACCCGCGCCTACCAACAGGTGCTGGTAATCAAAAGATACCGAAGGAATGCATCGTGAACACTAATTCGGGCTACTATTACTCGTCGGCAAGTACCCGTTGCTGAACAAGCAGCTTAAAACATGTGTACGACAAAATGTATGTTACTAAAACAAGTAGGTTAATGGTGTCGTTTTTTAACCCGAAATAATTTCCTCTTTAAATAATTTCACAAAAATCTTGATATCGTCAATAAACTTATACAAAATATTTTTATGACCTACATATAATTTATAATCCTGACCTCTGTAGAGAACAACGTGTGTGTCATTAAAACTTTTAATTATACCACATTTCAGAGTTTTTGTGTGTTTCATAGGCATTCAATATTGTTTATTTCAATTCGGTTATTATTAGACATTGGGTTATATGCGAGCTTAAAACAGGGAAGTGTGAAGAGTATTGAAATTGAGCTGCAATTTACATGTACTCTACTTATTGCACTGAAACGATTTTACGAACTGGGCTTCTGATCGTAACGCTTTATTTGAAATTAACGAGCATGTTACAATTTCAACATATTTGGATCATTGTGCTGCATCTATTATTTTCAGAAACATTTTGTTATGTTCGTCGTTTATATACTGATCTTCGTGTAGTTAATGAAGTTGGTGAAACATTCTTAAATGAGAAATATATTTAATAATTCTTAACACATAAATATATAGCTAAACAACTTAACACAACTACGTTAATCTGTTTTGAAAAATAACATGGAGCTTTACTTGTAGTGATTTTCCTGCGCGACAAAACTTGTCACTGATTGGTCGCGGTCAGATAGCTTCGCATTATATGATTTAATGATTAACACTACATGTGTTTATATACCCGTTAACATAAGAATTTCCAAAACTATAAAACTATTCTTATTTCAAACAATAAACATGCGAAATAAAATAATATATATTTTTATCGATTCCTGGATTAGTTCAACAAAACTCAACGTTTTTTTTAAGAAATCCGACACCTTCCAAGCTATTTCTTGAAATCTATGCAGACTACTGTACCAAGTATTCGCGGAGCGATGTTTCATTGAGTTAAGCACAGGTAGGAAAAATGACAATAGGTTCCTGAACTTTTGTTATGTCGAAGGAACAAATTGTAAATTACAAAAATGAATAGTAGGCTCACGTATTAGTTATTGTTGTTATTTGGTTGTCAAACCTAGGTTTTCACCTTTATTGACCTTCACATTATCAACACCCAATTAAATATTGGAGACATTTCTCGTCAGTAAGCCAGAATCAATAACTGGAATTTTAAAAAAATACCTTAACTAATCAAAATAAAATAACGTCCAGTTTTGTCCTCAACAAAAGTTAAATTATAATGTAAAACACTTCTGGACAAACTTTGTCGTGAAGTACCCGTACTTCGTAAAGAATATGGAGCGTTTGGAAATCTCCACTACTTTAGATTTTGTCATACATAGTCCACATTTTATATTTTGCAACTAAAAATAGGAGAAGGCGAATCGGTATCGACTTTCCGCTAATAATAACTTACTGTGCTATTGTCGAGATGCCAATATTGGTTCCAAATAAAGTTAAACTGACAGTTCGCAAAAAATACATATACATATAAGGTCTTCAAAGGAACGTTTTGATTTAAAATATTTATTTGCACATTAAAATTCAGATGCGAAACAAGGAAAAATACGACATTGAAACCATATAACGATGTATTATTTTGATCGGCCACCACTTTCATATACTTGTCGAGTTGACGAACCCATGTTAATTAATATCAGGAGTGCGCCACAGGTGGTAAGCGAGTGGATGTGGAGTGCACACAGTTTCTGATGAAAAAGGCGATTGACAAACAGTGTGACACGCAACATCTTCAAGCTTTTATTCATCCATTATATACTTTGTTGTGAGTTTACTTTCTCGGAGTAGGGTATGCGATCAGATTGTAAGCAACTTTCGTCCTAATTAAAATTTATGTGGATGTTATGCGGCTAGGAACTGTTTCGAAAAACACCCGCGACATAAATCAACTTTCTGATCGCATTGATTGAAGTGAGGATCGTTTTTTACCAACAAAAACGAATTAACGTCAACGTCGTATATCTTTCAAACGATTTTTCTTTTTTTTATTTGGTTTGTGTCGCTTTAAAAATATGCGAGGAACAATTCTATGACGAAAATACCGAAAATAATATGTGTCAAACATAAAACTGAATCCGGCGAAAAGGGGATCTCAATCAAGACACAGTCTGGGCAATTAATGTCGCAAGTAGAGCTTTTCTACACTATCAATCGAGCATGCAATTAATACAGGCAAAAGCCCGCGAAGCGGGCGTGACCGTTCATACATATGGAAATTTAGACAAAAATTACATAAGAATACCACATAGGGATACGTCTCAAACAAATTTGCCACGTGACATATATTTTTGCGATGCTATTTATGACCTTGAACAAATCAAAAACACATTGACATATGCTAAATCACATGTAAATACATACCTCAGGAAAAATTATATCAATGGCATCATAATTGTGTAGCAAATCGCACTAAATATTCTCGCATTATTTGTTTTTCTTCGCAACCGTTCCAGAATAAAGTCATTACTCAATTATCTCCCCTGAATACTCTTCTTCAGTGGGTATAAGCCGTAGACTGGTTCACTACATATAGTGACAGTCTTTACCAAACACAATTTACGTGAACATAACCCGTCTTAAATATATTGCCGAATCTCAGATATCTGTCGAATTTATTTGCTTTGATCTTCTCGATATCTTATTGTTATTATTATCCTGACAAATCAAAAACGCTTGTTAAAAAATTATTTGTTTTAAACATTATAGTTGGCATCTCTATTCTTCCAGTATTCTCGCGGTATTCCAATAACGACACCCTACTGTTTATTTGTCAGAATTCGTGACGCATTTTCCATTCGCTCTCAGAAAGAAGTTTTACGTGTGATCATGAGCAATATTCTGGTAAGTTGTCGTTGTTATCCATCAGAAACACATTTATTCACAAAATTTAAAGATATTTCGATCTAACCTTTTAGTCTTTCAGCTTTAATTTTTAACGTATTTACACCTCGTCTGCTCGCACTTTACCGATATCCCGAAAGGTTACATATCACTATAATCATTTAAGGCCTAAAACCACAAAATCCGATACCGTTGGATTTTCGTACGACAATCTTACGTAAAAAATCTTCCAGATTCGAAATCAACAAAAAACAAGACATTTATAAATTGTCTGCATTATTGATCAATTTCTAAGATATTTGTTGGTTTTCCGTTTTAGAAGCTGTTCTGCCAAGGCAAGAGATGGGCATCACACAAGCCATTCTATCCAGCAAAAATGACAGTTTTGGTTTACAGAAAGCAACAAAGGAGGGATTCCTGAACTATCAAAATTTCCAAGCTATACACACAGTTATTATCTGTGGTGATCTTTATTGGTTCTGTTGGTTGACTTTGATGGAACATGTGTGAACTTTTATAGAACTTTGAAAAGTCTATATCTGTCTATCTATAAACAAAAATCAGCTATGGTATAATAAGATCAGATGTGCAAACAATGTCAAAGGGTTGTTAAATTAACAATGCGAAGGCAATTATGATGAAAAAATATGAAAGTTCCCATGCAAATTTAGTCTGTTTTTCGACAAGCGTCTGCCAATAAATGTCAAACTAGTAATACAAAACTTACCAAAAGTATGTAAAAGCACTAAGTACCTGTTGTGATCATTTTTAGTAAGATAGTGTAATTCTAAACAGTAGCAAATAGCTTGTTTAGTAAATGCATAATGCAATAAATTTCTTTTCTATTGTGTAATTAATAAATTGGTTGTTACTTGTAAATCAATGATAAATGTTTTATGGCTAGTACACAACCAGCATTGTTAATTTTGTAAAAGGTAATAAAATAACACCACTTTGTTATTTCATAAACGTAAATATTATTGTACTGTAGGTTGATTACAGTGTTTTAGTATTACTTATTTTGTAACTATTATTTTATGTGCAAATAAATGATGTGAAGTGTTTTGTATCTCCACACAATAGCACATACCTTTTTATATATGTACTGTGTTATTTGAATGTTTAAATAAAAAATATGGATGATATAACATGATGCATTCTAATATTTGCATTCAAATTGTAACTATAGAGCTAAGTGTATGCAGTTTAGACTGTGATTTAAGAATTGCTACAAAATGGCTAGTTTTTTAGGGGCGACACAATTTTAACTATTCAACAATAGTTTGCGAAAGAAAATTAGAAACCTGCAAGATACCTGTATTTATTAAATATTTTAATTGCGAAACAAGCATGTTGTTACATGTATGCTGTAACACATAATTATACATTGATAATAAATAAGAATACAATTAGCGGTGTTAAAGTTCCTCAACAGTAGAAATCATTCTTCTGATGAAGTCAGTG
Source organism: Dreissena polymorpha (assembly GCF_020536995.1). Taxonomy (NCBI): domain Eukaryota; kingdom Metazoa; phylum Mollusca; class Bivalvia; order Myida; family Dreissenidae; genus Dreissena; species Dreissena polymorpha. The sequence continues at coordinate 63,780,524 of NC_068366.1, read as the reverse complement.
GTATACAGACGAAAGCTCTATGTATGGCTTTCAATACCTAGTGTGTGTTATTTCTAAAGTCTAAAACTTATTGGATTTAAAAAAAAATCCTGTCAAATTTGTCAATCAAAATTGATTTGACACATCGCATGATTTTGATTATGTTAAATCAGTGTATGTTAAATGCAACTGCTTTAGCAAGCTGTCAAGTTGAATTGAGACATTTGATGAAACAAACGGTTTCCTGGGTCGGACCAGTACTTAGTGTCTATATGACGTACCATGACGTCGAAAGTCTACAAGACCTACTAGGCAGAACAAGAAATGTACTTTGACGTACAATTTTCACCGACCCTTGAGTGTTAGCCAATCAGAAGACACATTACATGTGTTGCTTTTAGAGATATTTGACATTGAACATTATTATTATTATTATTATACCAAATTATGCGACTATCGACCGCTTACTCATAGATATTGTGCGTATTTATTTAACATTATTATTATTATAATTTATACCAAATTATGCGACTATCGACCGCTAACTCATAGATATTGTGTGTATTTATTGACCTGGCGTGGCGGAATTAACCTCTGACTTATGCAAAATATAGTTATCACAAAATACGACCAACGGGGAGGTAATTATACATTATTTATCCCGTTAATGTTTGGTAACTGTTTGGTAACCGTAAGGAATTTCCTACACAGTAATGCGCTGGACGGTCGTGATACTCCGCCCCGCATGATCAATAAATACTCACAATATGCTGAATAATTTTAATTTTAAAAAGGTAACAATTAATCTTCTTCAAATTTGTATATAATCTATTTCAATGTATTAAATACTTGAAACTTTTACGTGTTTTTTGCCATTCTGATATTTTTATTCATTTTGTCCTCGATTAAAAAAGAGATTTTAAACATTTATTATGAATAAATCTGAAGAAAAAGCGGCTCAAAAGACAAATGTTTTGATTGGCTGTTCAGAAAATATGTACGTCGAAGTACAAACATGTATGTCGAAGAACAAATTGTACTTTGACGTACAAATGTATAGTTCGAAGTGTATTTTATATTTGTATGTCGACGTACAATTATTGTACTTCGACGTACATTTCTCTTTTTACCTTGTAGGTCTTCTTGACTTTCAACCCAAATGGTACGCCATAGTATGTTTTTAGGGTTATCTTAAGAATGCTCCCACTTAAGGGATCAATACAGAGACCTCCCAGTGACTAAGCCAGTTAGCAGACATCCCATCCACTATACCACAGCCACCGAACCAGCTTTAAATTCCTGTGGCTAGAAAAAAAAGAAGATGCTAGATCTTTAAGCTAAGAACATGTAACTCGTTTTAAGATTGATTTTTTTTGGATGCGTTACTTAATTATTGCAACAATTATAATATTTTGAACACAATCATGTCCATATTTTTCTATAAAAATGCATGGTTATCAAAAAAACTTAAAAAGCTTTTACCCGTCAATTAGGTAGCACCTATAATCATATTACATTGTTTACAATACTTGAAAGTGTCAAGCATCATCAGCATAAAGTGAACAATTAACGTTTGTAAATGATAAATTGTAGTAAACTTTATTTGAATGTTAGCGTCAGCGCTTTTAGAGACCGTGAATCACTTGGCAGCAGTTCACAGGCGAACACGATTTCATATTATTGTAATATAATGGGAAATCCAGATTTTTTTTGCGCGATTCTAGACAAAGAAATAACTAATTCAGACACCAGGCGGGTATTGTTTAATGATCCACTATGTCTGGCTATCACACACGCCATAAAACACAGTGTCAATATGACGTCGCTTAAATATTACATTCAACCGTGGCAACCGCTGTGTGAAGCAACATCGATACAGCGTTTAGTTAAAGATTATATATTATAAAATGATTCCACGATCATCTCGCCAAGTCTTAAAAGATATAGCATAGTATTTACATTAAAGTTGTTTCCAACTTATAACCGCGATCTTTGTTTTCCCATTTAAGTACAAACGCCCCTGTAGCTAAGATTCATTATCATTAATCGAATTTATCTTGTGCTCGCTAAAAATCGCAAACATAAAGAAAATGTCAAATTTTGCCATACGATGTACTCAAAAGACCATACAAGTCATCTCACGTAAAAATGAAGATTATATTCTGTGAAAAATACACATAGATGTTTATTAAAAATGTCAAGAAGAAACAACAGTATATCTATGATAAAATATCGAGCTTACATGTTGTGTATAATAAGCTGATGACTTCCGGATACAACGCTATTCACGTTCTAAAGCGCTCGCGCGCCGATCAATCAATCGATTGTCAGAATTGGATCGATCATTTATACATTTGAGGACATTGTGAACAATATTCTAACGTTACTTGACGCAACGGGTATGGTCATTACAAAAAAGAACTACACACGTCTCTGTACTCCGCACAACTTTTACCCCTCTTATATTGCTTGTAATGTTAAATGTATTTTGAACATATGCCTCTTGTATTATTGCAAATACAAAAACAAACACTTCCAATGGTTTTCAAATACGTAGTACAACTATCTAAAGTATCTTTTTAGAATAATACCAAAGTGAATACCACTAAACCACTGTTATTGCATAGTTAATTAATTAAATAAAGTATCGCTTGGCATGATAATTGCAAATCAATATCTGTCTATTTTGTGCGTAGCATTTTTTAAAGCCAATTTGTTTCTGCCGGATCGATCGAACGTATTCAATACCGTTATAAATGATGAAAAAAAAAGATTTGCGTTTCGACATAAGTTGTCAACAATCATAACTGGTAAAATATTCCATATCAATAAGAACGATGTAATACGAATAGGTTTGCGCGCTTATATATTCAGCCCCTTATATAGCATTTGGGAGCGGATGCATGAGTGAGCGATTACAATGACTGACTGACAAAAGGAAGGTGTAAAAAAAGTGTGCTTAAGTGAATGAACAGTGATTGAAAAAATATAGTGGCCTAATTTTAGGAAAGGAATGAGTATAATGAATTCTAAAATGACCAGAAGTGAATGATTGGTGAGTGACTAATAAATGAGTAAGCGAAAAAGCTAAGTAAAGAAATGAATGAATTATTGAGGGGAAGTATTTATTGAGTAATAGAAGGACTCAGTAAAGAAGTTAGTGTGTAAGAAAGGGAGCGCATGAGTTTTATGCTTTGATGGGCAACGCACACCTTACATATGAATACACAAGTAGATTTCGATTTAAAAATTCATAGCTTAACAATAAAGCTATACTAATACGGTAACAGCCTCGTCTAGCTCAGTATTGAAGTCGTTATCATCTATTTATTTATACTATCAAAAAAGTTGGTCTTTATAACCTTCATCGATTATGAGCATTAAAATCGTGAAAGTGTTTATTAAGTTTTTTTTCAAGTAACCCAGAAAAAACTTCTCTTTCATTTATAAATCAAATTACACTGTGTATTAAGAAATCCAGCCCGTACATTTACAAATATTGATGAATAAACAATTAAATTAAATTATAGATCGACTTCCAAAAGGTAGCAACGGTCGCTTCGCTACGATAAAAACAAATAGTATCGGTTACTGTGAAAATAATCAAGTGTACGACTAGCGGCATTTTAGAACACTAATTAAAGCAAAGTTTCCTCTTTAAAAATAGATGATAATAAGATAGATCATGTCAATAACAATTTTTACTTTTTAACCCATACAACCGAAGTACATTGGTGGCAGAGAAACTCCGTTGAAATTGTGACACAGTACTGTTTTTTTTATATTGAAAACCACATTAAACACTTTAAATACACAATTAATGTAATCGTTTCAAATTTAATCAAGACACGTTTAGTTCTCTTCTTATGCTAATTTAGTTAGGTACACAGGGAAAAACCATAGGAACAAACTGTTCATGCGCGATTAAAGATCCACGAACTGACGTCTGAGCTGAATCGCTACCGCTGGGACATTATTGGAAAATTCGAGTTGGTGGCAAGGCCTCGGAGAAATATCAACAGACGAATGGCATAAAGATCAGGTTCAGCGATTAGGATTCCAAAACATCGCCTTTCATCGTTAGGAATGAAGTGGTCAACAGCGTCCTCAGTTGCACCTCAATGTCCAGCAGGCTCATTTCCACCTAAGCGAGACCTCATACTATCACGAATATCACCATCAACCGGGTCTAGCACCAGCATCACACTACGTAGATCAAAACTGTTTTTGAAGAGTTAAAGTTCATCAAGGAACCGAAAAAGACATCCTCATGGCACGCCAAGGTTGGACCAGACACCTAGCAAGACTGGTCAGGGACAGTAGGTAGCTTTGGCATAAGAGAGACCAACGATAGCGGGCTAGACCTCATGAGTTCGCTAGATGCCACCAACTGACACAGCGAGCTGGTATGCTTCAAATTGTAAAGACAACCAGATCGATTTTATACGGTTCAAGGTTAGCATCAGCAAGGCGAACACAAGAACATTTCCCGGTACAGAAATCGGTAGTGACTCTGACTAAGTGCACACCACCATCAAGCTGAATTGAAATAACAAACGCAGCACCCAATCACACGCATTAGATTTGACTAGAAGAAACTGAAAGATCCATAGATAGCAGAGGCTTCTCAATCACAAATAGGTGGCGAGTGTAAAGCCCTGAAATTCTAGACAATGACATCGACACCATCAACGCAGAACGTCTCGGGAGAGAGGAGGAAGAAAAACCATGGGTTACGGCGGTGATCATGGGCCTCTGCGACAAAAAAGAGAGCTGATGGAAGAGAAATATATCAGTCTGGGCTCTAAGACTGAATACAAACAGCAGGCGAACACGAAGGTGAAAAAGAAAATAACAGAGGCTAAGGAGGGATGGATTGAGGAGCAATTTATGAACATTGAACAAAGAGATTACCACAGACAGCAGTAAGAAGGCATAGAGTCACCTCTGGACCCTCACGAAGACCAGTCAGCCCAAGGCTGGTGTTATAGAAGACGCTGGCGAGAACCTCCTGCCCGAGATTGCCGCAGTCCTAAACAGTCCTAAACACTGCAGCGACCGCTATAACTACCCCGGACCCCAGTCTCCTTTACAACGACCCCAAACCAGAAGCGGGCGACAATAGTCCGTCCTTTCTAAAGGCCGAAGTGGAGGAAACAGTGCACAGTCTAAAGGCAGAAATTATTTGGGATAGGAAAACGTCCATTTTGAGCACAGATGAGAGACAACGACTGCAGCAATGACGGCGCTATGCCATAAGATCTGGGAAGAGTAGAAGTGGCCCAAGGAATGGACCGAGTCTCTGGATATTCCCCTACCGAAAATAGGCAACTCAAGCTGTGCGAGTATACCGCATCATCAACCTCATCAGCCATCCCAGCAAAGTTATGCCATGAATCATCTTTTACAGACTGAAATGCAAGGGAGAGGAACAGCTGGCGAAAGAGAAGGCTGCGTTCAGAACTAGACGGAGCACAGTATAACAAATCTTCAACAGCTGAATCATCATTCAGAAACACCTTCAACACCACCGTGAGCTCTTCCACAACTTCATTTAATGGCAAAAAGCTTTCGACCGTGTGTGTTATGATAGTCTATTGAAGGTTCTGAGAGGATTCCAAATTGGGGCTGGTGAAAGTCATTAAACAAAATCTACGAAAACGCAAGCAGAACATTACTGCTCAGTGGACAGATTTCTTCGGGGCATTAGTGGGCGTCTCTAGCGATTTCTGCTCTCAGCCATCCTGTTTAACCTTTTCATTGAGAATATAATGTCGGAGGCCCAAGAAGACCACCACACCATCAACTCCATTATTAGTATATCCATTTCTATCGTGAGATTCGCAGATGATATTGGGGGGACTGGCGTTAAACTCCAATACCTCACCAATAGACTCTAAAAGAGCAGGTGCATACGGGATGGAGGTCAGCACGGAGAAGTCGACGATCTTAGTGAACAGTCTTAGTGAACAGTATAACAACAAAATTGCAGGCAACATCATGTACTTGAGAGCAACAATGTCAAACAAATTGATACCAGTGCCGCTGATGTCCGAATAAGAACTGTCATGGCCACCGCAGCGATTGCCAGACTGAGCTGGTTTCGGAAAAGTAGCTACATCATCTTCCCAACCAAACACAGGCTCTACAACATCTTCACAGTCTCCATTCTACTGCGCGACATGGAGACCTCTCACGGACACGCAGAACGAACTTTGAACACAATATATACGAAGCCTGCGTCGCATTTCCTACATATAGCACAAGACCAACGAGAACGTCCGGTACATGACAACAGCACGTGTTGGCCCACAAGAACCCCCAATTGCGACCGTCGAACGATGAAAACTGGCTTAGTTTGGACAAGTAACCAGGCACGACTGTCTGTGATAAGCTATACTCCAAGGCACGCTATAGGGAGGTCGCCGTCGAGGTCTTCAGAAGAAAAGCTGAATGGACAAGATGAAAAAGTTGGCGTACGTCCGCATGGATAAGCTTCTCCCAGCGGCCCAAAACAGATCTGACTGGCGGATGATCTTTCTGTCGTCGTCCTTCAATTCCTCAAACGACCAGATTGTCCAAGGTAATGATGATGATGACGATAGTGGTGATATGAAATATATCCCAGAGAAATGTAAACATAGGTGATTGCAAACTAGTCCGCCTTCATAAAAGCTAGAAACCAATCTTTCGTTCAAGATTTGGATTTAATTGTTTCTAAAACCTATAGCTTCCCGTCAAACTTTAATATAAAGTAAGCCGGAAAGGGGAGATGAACATTTTTTTACTTTATCTGTTCAATACAGAATATGTATTTGGTTATACTTGTTTTGTAGTCGTAGTTATTCTAATAATATTATATCGCACTCAGCACAATGAGCTAATAATCATGCATGGCTTTATTATTATTGCAAGAATCGTTATCATCGTTTTCACTGTTTGTTAGTCATCGGGGGTGACTTGGTTGCGGCGAAATACTAGCCGCACTGTGTGTGGTTCTTTGGCAGTCACTGGGCTACGACCAAAAACTAGCCTGACTATGAGTCATTTTGAGAGTTTTGGGTGCGACGAAACAATAGCCGGACTATGTGGGAGTCTTTGCGAGTAACTTGGTTGCGATAACAAAAGCTTGCTAGAGTCCCCGGGAGTCTTTGGGAGTCAACATGCTATGTTCGCGAACCAACCAGACTGTCAGTGAGACTTTAGGGACTAGCGATACTGTCTATCAGTGTTTCAGAGTCACTACGCTACGTCCAAGAACTAGTAAGACTTTTGGAGTAACAGGGCTACACTCGTCACAAGCAAGACAGTCTGAGAGTCTTTAGGAGTCAATAGACTAAGACTAGTCACTTGCCAGACTGCCTTTGAGTATTTGACTGTCAATAGCCTATGTCAAGGAATTAACGAGACTTTTAGGTTCAATGAGAGCCATCTAGCTAACCAAGGTTCAATCAATTTTGTTTGTGAGTCTTTGAGAATCACAACGATCAGGATTCGACCCGGATAGGAAAAACGAACACACTCTGGGAAGTATTTTGCACAGTCACGATTGTTTGGGGGCCTGTGAAAGTCACAAAGCTACAACCAGGCAGTATTCAGACTTCTGGAGTCTTCCAGAGTTTAAAGGCTAACACAGGAACTAGCCAGACTGTCTATAAGTGTTTGGGAGTAACTAGGCCACGACGTATCACTAGTCAGTCTGTTTGGAAGACTTTTGGAGTAACTAGGCTACGACTGGTTACTATCCAGACTCTCTGGGAGTCTTTGGGAGTAACTAGGCTCAACTTATCACTAGTCAGGCTGTCTGGAAGTCTGAACTAAGCTACGACTTGTCACTATCTAGACTGTCTGAATGTCTTGGAGAGTAACAAGGCTGCGACTTTTCACTTGACAGTCTGTCTGGATGTCTTTGGGAGTAACTACGTAACGACTTTTCACTAGCAAGAATCGTCTGGGAGGCAATAGGCTACGTCAAGGAACTAGCCATACTGTTCGGAGTATTTGAGAGTCAAATGACTACGCTCAGGAACTTTCATTGCTGTATGTGAGTCTTTGAGAATCACATGGGCTAATCAGACTGCCTGAAAGTCATTAGATTTCGACCAGGGAATGAAAAACGCTACGACTAGGCAAAAGCCATATTGTCTTTGAGTCTTTGTGAGGCACATTGTTACGAGCAGGTACTAGCCATAGAGTCTTGGAGTCATTGGATGTCTACGACCAGGCACTAGTTACACTTTCTGGAAGTTTTTTGGGAGTTAAAAGGCGTCGAAAAAAGTCTTATTTATAATCCAAGCTAGTAAACAATCCAGAATATATCATTAAATGAAGAATGACATATCTCACAGATGGATATGCGGTGTATTATTATATCAAGAATTTATTTTCACATATGTTAAAATATAGACTTATATGAACAAGAACAGTTTTAAAAAATCTACATATTTAAATTTTATGAACTTCGTAATTTCATATTTATTCCTACGCGGATACTAACGTATTAAATGGTTGTTTTCTAGAAACATAATAATCTGTAGTAGTTCTCATTGATGCACTGTACATGTCTATTGCACGTGCATGACTAAGTTTTCGACGAAATGTGTGTTTATATATAAAAATAATATTCTAAATTTTTATACTTTCCTAGCATAAGTTATTCTTAGCTGTTAATCTAGGTAAGACAGATACACATTGAACGTTAAAATCTTAAAAGGTGTGGTGCTATTATTTATTTCAAACAGGATCTGTTTGCAGCGGAAGAGATATGTTGTAATTTCGTAAATTGATAACCATCTTTCAAAATCGTTAAAATATGAAAGCATTTGTAGCGCTTTTCATCGCTTATTTCGAAATGTTTGTATTAATAACACAGCGTTTAAATTCTTTGATGCGTAACAAAGTCTGAGTTGCCAAGTGAGACCTTAACATCTTCCAGGGTGTAATCTCAGTGAGGGTAAAAATTTATTTCACGTCTTATTGTAATAACATTAGGTTCTTGTTATCAAAAATATAGACGGTCTGTTAATTAATAAATATATATAATGATATACTTCACACATTAAACAAATGGAACTCTTTATACAAACCCATTAAGTTTATATTTGATACTGCTACAAAACAATACAGTATAAATCCTTGTGGTAAATTCTGCATATCTTGGCTTTTATACATATTTCAATTTATCTGAGCTTAATAGGTCCAGTTTTGCTAAACAATAATTAAATAATACTCGTGTACGAGAACGGCATTCTCAGCGTAACTACGTTGAAATTCATCTCATCAGTTGCTTTCAAACGAAAATTAATTTTAAAAAATATTGTTGAACGTGTGATTAAAAGAATATCTGGGTGGTTATACAGTTTAAATAGCACACAAGTATTTAATTTAGCTAGGTGTTTTTTTAAAGAAGTTGTTTTGGGGAGGACAATACATTTCACTTTTCTTTTAAATGGAGTTGAGATGTTAAATATCCCGGTAGAAGCTGCACTTATCATAAAAGTTTTAAAATATCTTAAATTATTGCATTTCAAATGAATTTGTGAAATCTACCTTAATTAGATTAATAACACTGTCGCCGTCTGACTGTAATTAAATCTACACGCTGTAAACAGATCTTATAAGTCGTTTCATTGAAGGTTATAAACATATGATTTCGTCTATTCGTTTCAGCTTTCCTAATCTCGGTCAACCATTGAAATGGATGACTATCCTACATCGTTCATCGATCGTTATGCTTCAACATTTGAACGAAATGATGCGATACATTCTTCATTTTTCATTTAATTAATATATATGTAACTGAAATATTATGAATAAGTGATTGTAAACACAACTAGAGAGTCGGTCTGTAAGCGATTATTTTGTCACATGTCAAGGGGCAGATGACAGTTGCACGAAATAGAATATTCGTAGTCAAATATTTGAAGCGTAAGCTTGGCGGTGTAACTGCACACGCCGAAATATAACTGGAAAGAATTTGGGAGCATTCTGACTGGATAAACATATCACATGACTTTGAAACATACACTGATTGGCTAATACCTAAGCGTGCAAGGTAACATTTCACTAGTTCAGCATGTTAACAAAGGTATTGAAGAGAACATCTACTAAATTATGACATAAAAAAACTTTATGTGTGCATAAACTTGGTTTTATGTATTGTTCCTAAAATGCGAATCATATATGTCTGATTGAAACTAGTATGGCATGGAGTAAACAACCAACACAGTATTGAGATTGAAAAACGGCATTTATTACAAATGCCATAAAAGTGAGGGCATTTAAAACTGGATGCCCAAAACAATGAGTGTAATACAAACACAATAGTGTATAAAATATGTACATTCATATAAAAACAAAACATATAGGTAAATGTAAACATACAAGTAATGTACAGAATGCCATAATGGGTGACAGAGAACCGCCACAAGGGTAAACAATGATTACCCACCGAAGGGTAACAATGGTTTCCCACCGCCCATTGAAATCGGACAATGACAAGCATATAAACTATGAGTAAAATAACATTAACCGGCAAAAAAGAATGTAAAAATAAACATTGCATACTAATGTAACATGAACACAAATTGCTATTTTTACATATATACACAGACGAGAGATGCTGGCTGCAGCATAAAATGCCAAATCTGCTTAAGTACAAAGACAACATGCTGACCCTTAGAGCTGCTGTCTTACACCGTCAGCTCATATGGTTGTACATTAAGTATGGTGAAATATAGCGCCAAAAGCTGCTGCTTTAAACCGTCAGCTTTGAGCGTGTACTTTAATAAGTAAAATAAATACTAGGAGTTGCTGCCTTAAACCGTCAACTCGCATATGAGCTTTTGAAATGAGGATAAGAGAAAAACGAGAGCTGCTGCCTATAACCGTCAGCTCTCAGTTTTTGGTATGGTTGCATAACGTCCAGAGAGTTGCTGTATAAGCTCAATATAGGACCTATATGGGGAGAGACTGTGGTCGTATATATTTAAGGTATGCTTGTGATTTCCATCGACCCAGTTGCTGAATTGTGATGGAGACATGTGGTTGCTATGTGCGTGAGTTGCGCCCCAAATACGTAAAGAGTGAGCTGTAAAAAGTTTGGGATCTAGGTTTGATGCAACTACACATCTGTGTAACAGTGCTCGGAAGAATGTAGTTGAAATGGCCTCGCCGTTTGCGAAACGGAATAGGGGACCAGGGTACTGTGGGGCTATACGTAGATAACGTAATACCGCCCGGATAGGGCACAACTGTTTGCATGCCTGACGGGATAGTGGGATTGTGTCACAGTGGCCTTGTGAATGCTTGTAGGTATTGACCGCGACTGATATTCCAGAGACTATTGAACCGTTGTAAGTAAAGGATAAATTCTGTCTTTGAATAACATTCATGAAACCCATAGAGGAAGTTGCTAATTCGCCTAATCTAAACAACCTATAGAAAGCAAACAAAAACATAGTTTGTATGAGAACTTGGGTGTATTTGTCTGCAACCAAGACACGAAGATTGGCTAATAGCAACTTAAGATGGTCTGGTGTGAAAGGATGACGCCTATCAAAGTGTTTGTGACGACGGATGCTGTGCAGCAATTTCTTGATGACAAATGAATCTGAGGGGTTTGGAAAGTCATTAAGTTTGTTAACATAGGCAATGGCTGTAAAATACGAGGTAATCGTGGATGCCTTTAACTGACGTGCATTACATACTGCAATAAACTGGACTAGTTGTTCTGTAGTAGTGGGCCAGAGCGGTTGTTGAGGATAGTAAGTTTAATGGAAATTTTTGTAATGCTGCAGTGCATTTTGGTAACTTAGTATAGTGGATGGGGCAAGAGACGAGTCCAAAAGATTGTAAACCTGAAGTTCAGTTGAGCAGTAGAAGATGACCCGGAATTGCAGTTGGAACCTTGTCCATTTGCGGAGCTGAAGCTTGAAATTTCTCGATCTGTGAACGAGAGAGTAGGTCAGGTAATATGTTACGTTTACCAGGAATATGTTCAGCATTGAGAAGAATGTTAACTTTCATGCTTGCCAAAACTAGGCGACTTACGAGATGCATAATGTTAGGTATTTTGCAGGTTTGGCGGTTTATTATATGTACTACAGCAGCATTCTCTGTGTGCAGAATAATACACTTTTCATGTAATTCCTGACCCCAGATCCAAGCAATTGGGAATAGTTCTTTAAAAGTGATATCAAATGGTAACCAATCATCTGACCATGTACCAGAAAACCAATGCTGTTTAAATACTGCATCAAAACCAATTGAGCCAGATGCATCTGTATGAAGGTGTAGTGTGTCGGAGGTTAATCAATGGCGCTTATGAAGAAGATTTTTTTTCCATTAAAATGATCTGTAAAAAGCTGCCATGCATGCAGATCGTTTCGACTTTCTTTGTTCAAAGTTATATGGTGGTTAGAATTTGCGACCTTTTTGGTAAGGTCTGTAAGGCGACGTAGAAAACTGCGACCTGGTGTTACCACCTGGCAGCAAAAGTTTAGTAGACCTAGGAGGGATTGTAATTCTTTAAGATTGACCTTCCTGGACTTAGAGGTTTTCTTGAGAAGCTCCCGAAGTTTTAAGAGTTTGTCCTGCGGAAGACGTGCTTCCATTTTAAGTGAGTCTAATTCTAAACCCATGAAAGTAAAAATAGGTGTACATGTTCGTTTTTTCCGACTTAATGGGAACACCAATCAGGCTGCAAAAGTCAAGAAACTTTTGTAAATTTGTTTGACAAATTGGCGAGTCAGCGGGACATAAGAACAAATAATCATCAAGAATATGTACCATATGTCCAATATCCAGAAATTTGTCTGATGCATAGTGGAGAGCAGTGCATAACCGTTCAAAAATAGCACAAGATGATGATGCTCCCATAGGGAGACATTTATCAAAATAAAATTTTCCTTGAAATTTGAAACCTAACAGGCGGTAATCTGATGGGTGAATAGGGATTAGACGAAACGCTTACTCAATGTCAGTTTTGCTAAATAGTGTACCGGGGCCTAGGTTTAAAAGAAGCTCTACTGCATCATCAAATGATGAATAAACTACGGTGGAAATGGTGGGGTCAATGAAGTCATTGATAGAATCAACTTTAGGGTTACTGAGGTGATGAATTAAGCGGTATTGCCCCGGTGATATTTTGGGGACTAAACCTATTGGGCTTACGTGCAGGTTATTGAATGGTGGAAAATCAAAAGGGCCCTCTATACGTCTAGCTGAAAGCTCGTTTTGTATTTTTTGAGATACCAGTTGAGGGAAATCAGCACACGATTTTAAATTTGGTGAGGTGCAAGCTTTTCGGGGTCCTTAAAATCCTAATTTGAAACCCGGCGTGAAACCTTCCACAATGTAACTTGACCATATATAGCCTGCAAGAAATGGGATTAACTGGTTGACTTTTACAGGTTTGACCAAAATATAATTTCTTGGGTGGCTTTGGACCGGAACTGGAAGGTTTTTTTTGTCAGAAAGGGCCTGGGAGGCTTGCTCCTTGGTGGAGAATGAGCAGCTGAAGGCAGTGTGGGGTCCCTGCAGAAACCACAGACATGGGGATGGGGGCAGCTGATGCGTAGACAGTGGGTTGGTTTGTTAAAATTCCAACAGGTATTATCCAGGAAACGTTTTTGACGGTTTGAGGGGAACAATCTGCTTTGCGTAGCGGGTCTTGAGGGGCGAAAGGACTTAGTATTTGTGCTTTGTGTGCTGGCCATCAGCCAGAATTTAGTGTGTATTCTGTCCCAATGCAAAGGAACAGAAGCTCGTAAAAAACGAAATTGACTGTCATAATATTGAAAAGCCGGTCCTGGACGGCGAGTAGCCAGATCCCGACTATCTCCATATATTTAAGGAGTTGTTGTGTTTCCCCAGGATACTTGTATGACCTAACGGATATGTAGCGAATGAACGCAGACGTCCAAACCTCAATGGAAGTGATTTTTGCAGAGCGTGTTGAAGGCTGAATTGAAATATTGGCATGTTTATCGAATTGTAGAGTGAAGTTAGAAGGTTGATATGCAGAATTGACTGGAAGGAGAGATGAGAGATCTATGTATTTGCCTTTCCCAAATGTCCTTGCACAATGACTGTTTGATTTGCGAAATTATTGGAGTGCTGACTGGTTCTGCATATTTCATACCAGTATCCGGAAGAAGGCCCATCATGTGTGTGTTGAGAATGTCTTGCAGACCTGCTGGTGGGTCAACATCATCGTCTGAAGAGGAGTCGTCTGCGAAGTTTAATGGTATCTGTTGCTGGGGTCGTTGGATAGGCAAAACAACTTCATTGGGAGGCACTGGAACAGAATTAACCTCAACACCCTGGACTGTGTTATTGTTGTGGGCATTGGGTGGACCAGATGTCCCCTTTTCTGGTGATGGAACAGCCAGGGGTATTGGTGTAGGATGGGCCGGCGGGTGTGGAGCGTGATTTCTTGGTCTGTTGTTCACAGCAACTGCATGATGTTGTTGTTGCTGATCTTTTATTTTTCTTAGCAGGCCTCATCTCATGATCTGAAAATCAATTGACATGTTATCATAAAACTAGACATTCAAATATATTCTTTAAACTATGCTTGTCCAAGTGATAATTGCTGGATTTGTTGAGTATAATGCCATACAACCATGGTTATGATTAAACTTTCTGAAAGGGGATTAAAATATGTTTTGTGTCTAAACTAGACAACTAAATTTCCCCATAAAAGGACAGTTAAATATCCCCATTTAGTTAAAATAATAAAATCGACAAAAGAAGCGCTGGATTGATAGTCCCATAATTAAAATACCTCATGACAAATAATTCATGGGCAAATATAATATTGGTAAGCGTGAGGCTAGTAACTAAATCACGCATTAAGATATGGCATAAGGCTGGCAAGTAAATCGTGCCTAGGTTAAATTAACAATAATTAGCCTTAGGCTTTTTGTTAAAACTCACAATTATAGTGCAAGTTTCTGACAACTGAATCCTGTATGAATAAAATAAAACAATGTACAAAACACGAGGCTGGTAACTAAATCACGCTAACAAAGCATGAGGCTGGTAAATAAAAACAAAAATAGATCTACTGGTAGTTTATAAATAATAATAAGCGTGAGGCTGGTAACTAAATCACGCATACATATAAGGCATGAGGCTGGTAACTAAATCATGTCTTTAGTTAATAAATAAGCGTGAGGCTGGTAACTAAATCACGCATAAATATATGGCATGAGGCTGGTTACTTAATCATGCCTTTATGATATAAATAATAATAAGCGTGAGGCTGGTAACTAAATCACGCATAGATATAAGGCATGAGGCTGGTAACTAAATCATGCCTTTAGGAATATAAAATAATAAGCGTGAGGCTGGTAACTAAATCACGTATAAATAAAATCTAGTGCATGAGGCTGGAATATAAATCCTGCCTAGATTAAATAATAATAAGCGTGAGGCTGGTAACTTAATCACGCATAAATATAATACAAAGCAAGAGGCTGGAAACTAAATCATGTGTTGATAAAATAATAATAAGCATGAGGCCCGTGAAATAAACATGCAAAAGTTAACAAATAGTTTGTCAATCTAAATCAGGCCTCTATAAAATAGTATGGCGGGCTAATAAATAACTAGCGTGTATGTGGCATGATGCTGCCAACGAAGTCATTTATTAAAATATGATAAATCTGAGCTTGATAACTCAAAATCATAGAGAGCTATATTAAGCTCGACAAACATTGAATAGGAATACATATCTGTAAGCTATGAGCTCAGCTGCGGATGATGCGTTTCGTGGAGGCGACCACTGCTGCTCTGATGTTTCTATACAGCTGGTGTTGTGCCCGGCTGGATAGGTGGCATCCGTCTTTGGCAAAGTTTCTTTCTTTGGAAAAAAATGGCCAAAACCCTTTTAAATGCCACAGGCAAGCTCAGCTGTCTGACACCAATTTCAAACGTTCAGAAAGTAGGAAATTTAGACTGTCCACCCTGTTATTGTAGCGACCACAACATATTTTTAATGTCACCATAATCAATGGCAAATTATATATTTTCTTAAAGAATTAGTGAATACTAATCAGAAAATATACTATTCAGAAAATATACACTTTGTACCCTATATGTAAATGAGTAAATGTTTAAATATAGAATAAAAATTGCAAAATTCAGGGGAGGTAATAAATGGATATACATTTTTGAAAGAAAATCTAACCCCATATTAAAAAGTACTATATATTTGTTTAAATGACAGAATTAAAGATTGCATTAACATATTTTACATATATTAAACATTTCACACAGAGAAGGAAACTTGATTGGCTGCAACAGTGCTGTATACGAGTTATTTAGAACTTCCCCCTCTTGGATTGCACGCTGTAATAAATTGAAATGCACATTTTTTATGATAATAATGAAAAATACTGTGTCTTTTTTTGCAAGAAATACCTCATTAAGAAAATATAATGTAATTATATAATAATTTAAAGTGCATAATTGTGTTATGAGTATTTAATTTATTATACCTGCACAATATAATTTCATGACATGAAAGTTCATTTATATGACATTTTATGACAAACCATTTTTACAAACGGTATGTACAATAAATAGCACATGCTAATCAGGGAAGACGCTTTCCGCTTTTATTGTATTTTTCGTTTAAAGATCTCTCCCCTTAACAAAAACCCAGTTTAGGTAGAAATTGTCGTGCCTGATGAGCCTTTGCGGACTCCATAGGCTAATCGGGGAGGACACTTCATGCACAGGCTAATCTGGGAGGACACTTTATGCACAGGCTAATCTGGGAGGACACTTAATGCACAGGCTAATCTGGGAGGACACTTTATGCACAGGCTAATCTGGGAGGACACTTTATGCACAGGCTAATCTGGGAGGACACTTAATGCACAGGCTAATCTGGGAGGACACTTCATGCACAGGCTAATCTGGGAGGACACTTTATGCACAGGCTAATCTGGGAGGACACTTTATGCACAGGCTAATCTGGGAGGACACTTTATGCACAGGCTTATCTGGGAGGACACTTTATGCACAGGCTAATCTGTGAAGACATTTTATGCACAGGCTAATCTGGGAGGACACTTTATGCACAGGCTAATCTGGGAGGACATTTTATGCACAGGCTAATCTGGGACGACACTTAATGCACAGGCTAATCAGTGAAGACATTTTATGCACAGGCTAATCTGGGAGGACACTTTATGCACAGGCTAATCTGGGAGGACATTTTATGCACAGGCTAATCTGGGAGGACACTTTATGCACAGGCTAATCTGGGAGGACACTTTATGCACAGGCTAATCTGGGAGGACACTTTATGCACAGGCTAATCTGGGAGGACACTTAATGCACAGGCTAATCTGGGAGGACACTTTATGCATAAAGCTCATTTTCCCAGATTGAGGCTCATATAATTTTTTGTTTAGATAATAACATTGTTTACATTATTCGAAAATTGGGAATGTAAAATACTAATGTAAATAATATACACTAAATATATCAATAATACCTCATTTGTCTACACTGTTTTCTTAGTCTCCGATCACCATAGGATGGAATATAAAAATAATTATCCTGAAATAGAGATAAAAATTAAATAATACATGGTTTTACTTTATCCCACAGTAATGCTGCATTAATTATGATGACAAATATTGAACATAAAATAAACATTCAATACGTTTTGATTCATTTTAATACAATTTAAATGCAACTAGAAATGGCGCGGCAGAGGCCGACGCGTATCCCCACGCCGCATGTTTGGCCCAGGGGCGCCCCAGGGTTGGTAATGGGGCCATGCATAGTTGAGATTAACCGTATTGTCATAAGAGAAGTTCAGTATCAAATAGAAGTGAATCGGTGTATAAATGAGGAAATTATAGTAAAAGGCAATTTTGGGTGGACATGGCCAATGTGGGCGGGGCGCCCCAGGGTTGGTAATGGGGCCATGCATAGTTGAGATTGACTGTATTGTGATAAGAAAGGTTCAGTATCAATTTGAAGTGAATCGGTGTAGAAATAAGGAAATTATAGAAAAAGGCAATTTTGGATGGGCGTGGCCTATGTGGGCGCGGCGCCCCAGGGTTGGTAATGGGGCCATGCATAGTTTAGATTAACCGTATTGTCATTAGAGAGGTTCAGTATCAATTTGAAGTGAATCGGTGTAGAAATAAAGAAATAATAGTAAAAGGCAATTTTGGGTTGGCGTTGCCTATGTGGGCGGGGCGTCCCAGGGTTGGTAATGGGGCCAAGCATAGTTGAGATTGACCGTATTGTCATTAGAGAGGTTCAGTATCAATTTGAAGACAATCGGTGTAGAAATGAAGAAATTATAGTAAAATAACATTAAAAAATGAGTAAAAATCTCTGACCCAGCCCCACGTCAACCCCCATAACTTTTGACCCAAGGGTCAGATCGAAATTCCAAACAGTGCAGGGTCGCTCATATGCTCATAGCTACCATGTGTGCAAGTTTCAAGGTTCTAGTGCTAATAGTGTAGGAGGAGATTGGGGCCAGGACGGACAGACGGACGGACGGCGAAGATAACCACAATACCCCCACGCTTTTTAAAAAGCGTGGGGATAAAGACAATTTGGGGTGGGTGTGGCCTATTATGGGCGGGGCGCCCCAGGGTTGGTAATTGGGCCATACATAGTTGAGATTGACCGTATTGTCATAAGAGATGTTCAGTATCAATTTGAAGTAAATCGGTGTAGAATTGATGAAATTATAATGAAAGGCAATTTTGGGTGGGCGTGGTCTATGTGGGCGTGGCCTATGGGGCGGGGTGCCCTAGGATTAGTAATGGGGCAATGCATAGCTGAGATTGACCGTATTGTCATAAGAGAGGTCCAGTATCAATTTGAAGTGAATCGGTGTAGAAATGAAGAAATTATAGTAAAAGGCAATTTTGGGTGGGCGTGACCTATGTGGCCGGGGCGCCCCAGGGTTGGTAATCGGGCCATGCATAGTGGAGATTGACCGTATTGTCATAAGAGAGGCTCAGTATCAATTTGAAGTAAATCGGTGCAGAAATGAAGAAGTTAATGTAAAATACATGTAACACAAAATAATAAGTGAAAATCGCTGACCCGGCCCCGCCCCAACCCCCATAACTTTTGATCCAGGGGTCAGATCAAAATTTCGTCATTATCACGGTCGCACATAGGCTCATTGCTACCATTTATGTAAGTTTCAAGGTTCTAGTGCTAATAGTGTATGAGGAGCAGGTGGCCAGGACGGACAGACGGACGGACAGGCGCACATCACCACAATATCTCCACTTTTTCTCCGAAAAACGTGGGGATAATGATAGAGATGAAATATGTATAAGCAATACTATATGATTACCAAATACATGTATTTGCAAACAATTACATTGAAAAACAATCATAACCTTATTTTGCATTATTTAACAAATTGAACTTTTCGTTTAACGTTTGCTGATGATAGTAAGAAAGAATGAAAAAGGCATTTATATCATGTGAATGTGAAAAATGTTTATCCATTTCAGTGCTGTATATACTGACATGCTTTTAATTTTTTATTTCACATCTGTAAAAGCTGTCCACAATCTGATTATTATCATTAAAGTGTTTATTTCAAACTGTTTTATGCGTTTAGCCCATGCCCACTTAGTAAAACACAATATATTCACTAGTGGTCAATGACGTAAAGGAACAATGATAATAGTTGAATCAATACAAAGTTTCACAATATAGTTTCAAAAACATTAAAACAAAACACAATACAATAAGCATGCAAGCTACATGGCCATTTCTTAAATTGTTATTAATATGACAGAGTAATCAGACTTTATCAAAGAATTGCAATGATTATAACATATATGGAGAAAGGCTAATGCTCATATATATGATATATAATATATTTTAAGTACAGTCACAATTAAAAAAAAAAAGAAAACAAGAAAAATAATAATCACAATAAATCTACACACGATACAATCTTATAACACTCCGTTCACGTAAAGCAAATAGTTAAACAAAAATATCATATAACTATAAAGGGAAACTTCAGTTACCACCAGGAGAGAAAAACAAAATTATATCAATGAGGTTTTTTATATATGGCAAGGAACCAATTGTCGAACAGACATAAAACAAATGCATGCAAACACACTCATTTACATTACAAACGCATACCCATGAATAATACAGGGGCCATCGCCGTGCATCAGTCATTGCAAAGACACTCGGGGGGGGGGGGGCGTAGCCCGATTTTAAGGAGCTCTAAACCTTACACGTCGCACAGTATTATTCATTTTACATTTAAGTTTACATACACACTCACCTCATATCATCAGAATTCAAATTAAAAAGCATTGACCGAGAACGCATTTCAATTAATTAAGTTCATGTTTATTAATTCACGAAAACATACATTTGAACGGGAACCAGTTCCTCATTTTGTCTTTCACATATTTTCTATGGCGTTGTCATTCTTCAGTAAATCGTGGCTCATTCGTGACCCTACCGTGAAGCCTAACCAAAACACACACAAAACACCTGCAACGCCCGCAGTAAATACAAGAAGCTCTTTCAAGGTTAGGGGCCTAGCATTTTGAAAGAATTCCGAAGCTGGCATCCACCTTCCCCCTTGATATATAACAAGATTTGAGTTGATCTCGTTCCCATTCAGTGGCAAAACAAGTTGTTCTCGGTCGAGGAAATATATAATTATAGCTGTGTCGTGCCTCGACTTGGTCGCAACCTCTTCCCTTGCAAAATTTAGCAGCGCTGTGTCCCTGTGTGATAAAGTGATAACAAACGGCTGCACAGCTTGGTTTTAGTCGTTTAGTCGATTAGCGGCCATAATGGGTTGGAATCGGAAATCGATGTTTTTGTGTAAGTGCTGCTTTGTCTGAAAGTATACAACATATTTGCCACATTTTAAGTAAGAATATGCAAGGCCTTGGAGAAATCTTCACAATCTCTATTTTACATTTTTATTTCAGTTATAAATTTATTCATTTATAGTTAATTGAGAAAAAAAATCGAATATAGCAAAAATTATCGCTTTAAAGTTAAAATAGTGAATTTTATCAAATTAAAAATAAATGATCAAAAACGAAATTTAAAAATAAAAAAAAAAGATTGGAGTGGGCAACAAAAATTAGGGTCGTTCGGGTAAGTGGAAATGAACAATAACATTTTACGACTAATAAGCAGAATCTAATTTCTTACCCTTAAACCACCTTAAGACATTATCAGTCAAAATCTACAAATAACAATGATAAAGATACTACTAATACGAACAACATATGAACAAACGTTGTCTTTATTGTACGGGTTCGTTGTTAACTCACTGAATATGGACACTCTTCGAGACGAATTTAGTGTCAAATATGTTGCAGAAAGTATAAACCGCTCGATTCAGGTACCGGAGAAAATGTATCAAAGTTTATACACTTAGTTGTGTCTATATTTGGGTACCTCACTTATCACGGCTGTTAATCGCTGCCGAAACTTTTTTTGGAGATACACTAATTGTATAGACGAGCCAATTATCGAATTTCCGAGCTGGCGCAAAGGACCGAGAGCTACAAAAAGCTTTATAAATGAAGAGATTTAGTAGTTTTTGTTTGTTTGTTGTGGGTTTTATTTTCAAAATATTTCGCTTTAGTTATAAAATCAAGCAGGGTAGTGCGAGTCAAGGAATATTAACTGATCCCCAAATGTACAGATAGATACAATCACAATCCATTTGGAAGTTTGAGAACATTTATGTTATTACATGGTGGAGTTTAAAAACAATCGGGTTTGTTTCACTGTATGATGAGCTTTAACAAAGTCATTGGCTTCTGGTCGACCAACTCGATATGTTTGCATTTTTCCAAAGGAGATGGAGTCCATGTAAAAGAGGTTGCGATAGATAAATAATATGATGTGGCACCGATGCACGATATATGATTTGACAGTCGAATCACAAACAACCTTATTATCCCATAACTCAAATTTTGTAGAATATTTCAATTATTATGTTAATTTATTCTTCAAATATTTCATCCATTCACACGCATACTCTTACACACATTGAATGGGTTGACACGATACATCATTCTCCATTATACCAGAGGCATATAAACAGATTTGCCGCCGTACCTACTTTTTGGCAATGTCAGGGGAATCATATAGCACAATATTTTGGCATAACTGATACTACTTCCTACGGTAGCATAGAGTTGACATTCACCCCCCTTTTTTAAATTGCACTCCTCTTTTTTCTATCTCCTTCCCACGACATACTTACTCGTTCCAATCAGTTAGTAAGTCGCTCCCTTGAGTTAGTATGTCGTTTGAACGATCTAGAAAAAAGAGGAGTGAATGCCACATCTAAGCCACCGTAATTTCCTAAAGAAACAATTTTGCACACTTGAGTACTTGAATCAATGTGTCATTTATATTTGCGCAAAGTGCGGCTAATTACAGATATGGGCACTGATACGAACAAGGCTGAAAAAAGCGCTTCATCATGTTTCAGGTGTAACGCCTCAGAGAAAATCGCAAAAAATGTTGTAAAACAAAATTTTATTTAATATAATTTACGTAAATATAATCGGTAACAAGTTCGGCAAACCCGGATTTAGTTAAACTATTACTTATACTCAACATTTATAAGGTCTCAAAGAGTACATTTGATTTTCAGATGTGTGCTAGCTCGAAATTACAGGTAGATAATATCACTAATAGCGTTGACGGCATGATTGATGGGTATGTAAAGCAAAATAAATAAGGTTAAAAAATTCCATATTTTATAAAGGTATTTCTTTGTTTATCAATTATTTGCAGCGCATCTTGCAAATCATTTCATGCCCTAAAGAATTTCAGAAATATATTAATTAACGGAAAAGCAATGATTGTAAATATTGTTCAATCTATCGAATAAATAAGCTTAAGTTAAATGTGTATCGCTTCGCGAGTTAAGCCTTACTTTGTTGTACATTAACAGTTCGAAAATATAATTAATCTATCAAACAAATCAAATCAGTAGTACTTGTTTCCTTGGAATTCGTTGGATCATCTATTATTTGTTTTGTAAATACAAATTTTAGTGCATTTATAGACTGTATTTAATGATAATTATGGTGTGTTTACATGTAATGCTAATCGACTTTGCAGTAGATGCTGGTATTAAGTTTACGGACACGGAAGAGGGTCACGAATACGGATGTCAAACGCCATTCACATAAACGCCTTAAGTAAGATAACGTTTCATTTTGTTATCGCGCGAAAACTTAAGTTAAAATCAATCAAGACAGTACTGCAACTGGCAAACTAGTCGTCAAAACGTTCTCGACTCGAATGATAGGTATGACAATTCAAGCAGTCAACATACAAGCATAAATACTGGTAACATAAGACGTTGAACATCTCATGAACTGATGTAAACAATAATACCTCAGTAACATTTAAAATATGCATGGGCTCCCTCTTCTACCCTGAGCGCCACCCCCTTGGCGCATGTTCTATTTGTATTGTAAAAATGCAAAAATATTTAGTAGATCTATTAGAAGCCAGTGATGATGATATTGCAGCATGTTATATTTTTAAATAGCAATCGGTTTGATGTCATTGGCAATTTAATAGGGTTAAAATTAGTTAGTCACTAAGGCAAAAACATCGATTTGTTTTCCAAAAAAATCAACCGTGTCACAACATATTGAAGGCGTTCACACGAAATTCCTGAGGAAGATATTATGCGCGGTAATTAGTAAACTAATCTCAGCGCCCTGTACGGCGAATTAGGACGAATTCCTTTCAAAGAAATACACAATATAAATATTGTCAAGTACTGATTTAAACTGCTATCGTCAAATAAAAGCAGTGTGATCAGACTTACATACAATATGTAAGAAAACGATACAAACAACGGTAATACTTCCGGCAATCAAAACTGGGCTTGACACGTGAAAAGCATTCTGTAAAACAATGCGATGTCTGAAATATGGGCCAATCAAAACATAACTACAGTTACAGTTTTGTAAATATAGGAAAATGGATATTTATACACAAACATGGCATGGCAAAGTGACCGTTTACCACGTCTCTCATCGTATTGCCAATTTAAACACCATTTTACGCTTGACTCATATATAGATCAAGTAAATGTAGCAAAATATAGGATCGCACTTAGTAAGTTCCGCTTATAATCACATAATCTCGAAATAGTAAGGGGGTGGTATCATAATATCGAACGAGAAAATCGGAACTGTAAATTTTGCACCATGAACTCAATATAAAATGAATATAATTTCCTATTAGAATGTCCAATATATGCACACCAAGAAAAAAATTAAACCGCACTATTGTAGATGGCCAACAATAAATAAATTTGCCAGATTAATTTCCAGCAAACGTAAAACTGAAATGATAAGTACTGCGAAATTTATTTACAAAGCACATAGCTTTAGACGGCATCTCGATTCGTAATTCTATATTTAATCGGTAATCAATAAGTTATCTTGACGTTAGTTGTAAAATTGATACATATGCATGCTATATATATAATTGATGTCCATGTTTATATGTGAGGGCTATGAACTTGAATAGGCTTTATTGATGAATAAATGCTGTTGTTGTTGTATACTTGCATATATTAAATTAATGTTCATTTCCATATGTGAGGGCTATAAAGTCGTACAGGCTTTATTGATGTATAAATGCTGTTGTTTTTGTATATATCTCATAACATACACAAAATAATTGTATACTAATATGATTAAACTGTGCATTGAGTGATTTACTTACATTTTAAAGTAATTCATTTAAAATATTTCAGGTAAATAAAATTCATAAAATTGTACTTATTTCAGACACAACCATATACAACATTCGTATTCATAAATATTAAACATTCTTCTAATCGCATGTATTATAAGTCAATTAGTAAATATGAGATGTGCAGTTGCAATATTAGATGAAATTATGTATTCCCTTCATAATGTTAACCAATTCATAAAACTATCTTCTACCATTATATATAAATTGTATAATGCATATATAATGTAGGCTATGAGCTTGTATAAGTTTTACTGCTGAATAAATAATGTTGTTGTTGTTGTATATTAAGATCTTCACGTCACCAATTGACTTGTGATAGTATGTTTTAGAATATTTTTGGAATCAATTATTTTTTGGTTGAACACCTGTCTAAATTTGTTGAAAAAAAAACACATATAAAAGCTACTGCATCTCCATAATGAGCTGACGCCAGTGTCTTATGTCCTTTGCATGACGTAATAGCTTAAATTAGTTAAATTATATGATTTTTGGAAAATCGATTTTCAGAATATGTCGCAATATTGAATTCATTGAAATATGTTTCATGTAATGGCATGTAGAGAGGAAGTTATGGGTCACTTGGTTTCAATAATAAACAAGCAAGTCATTTAAATGCACACACTTGAAAGATGATCGGATTTTCAAAAATAGTACATGTTAAATTTAATATAAATTTAGATTTAAATGGCAATTGGTTGTAATGTGTACGTTGTAGTAGTAAAAGTAGTAGTAGTAGTAGTAGTAGTAGTAGTAGTAGTAGTAGTAGTAGACAATTTTTTGACGTTATTTAAAGGGACCCTTTCACAGATTTTGGCAGATACTGAAGTTTGTCATTAAATGCTTTATATTGATAAATGTAATTATTGGAGCTAAAAAGCTCCAGTAAAAAACAAGAATACAAATAAAGAAAGAAAATTATGGGCTCGAACCACTGACCCTCACATATTACAACGACAGCAACAAAACTCTCCAAACTATTCAAACGTTTCGAGTTGCAACGCTTTATAATTTTAAGGTTTTTTTAATCGTCAAAAGATGCATATAATGGATATTTTAGAGCATGGTTGATATTCAGTATTACTGTTTCCTCACACATATCATAACTACAACGAAAATTTGCGAATCTGATACAATTGCTTTAAATTTTGTCAATTTACTAAAACGTTACAAGGTCCCTTTTAAACAATTACAATTAAAGTTCTGGCTGATTACTCAAATCGATCGCAATGATCTCTCTATATTTTTAGTAACAGTTCATTCATTCTTAACACGTAATACAGTCTCATTAGGGGGTATTTAATTACAGCTACTTTTTATGAACACTGAACCGTTCTCAGCAGTGGTTCGCAGAACCCTCTCAAGGGTCACCCGCCATATCCGAGCCACAACCCGTGCCACCTCTCCCACGTATGCCGGAGTGCTAGTCTCCTGAACGCGGACACGCAATAAGGAGAGTCTCCACCAACAGCCTATCCGCCGGAATCACCCGGACAGCAGATTTCTGCACTTCATCGAAGCGTGCAGCAAGACCCGAAATGCTGAAGTAGCATCGAGGGAATGGGGCGGACCAACCAAGAACCTGGTCAAGAGTTCCAGCGAAGCAGTGCAGATGTATTTCTTGTGAAGACGGAAAGCGAAAGCACTCACCGCTCAATAGTAAGTGTCCCGTCCCCGAATAAGCAGGATAACTGGTCGCCTAGGGCAGGCCAGCTCCAACAGCCTCACAAACATCACTTCCTGCTCGCTCCACTCTCGCTCAGGTCGCTTCTGGTCTAAACCAAGTTCCCCCAAAGCGATCACCCCGTCCATTCGTAACTCTTTCTCAACCAGCTTCACAAGCTCCTTAACGTTTCCACGAGATGCCTTTGTGTGCACCCCAACAGCTGACCCGAAACCAGTGGCACAAGGGTATTCTCTAGGATAATTGGGTGGATCGCAGTAAACTGCAATCACCCACCCCCCTTAACCCGCACCAGTACTTAAGGCATAGGCCCTATGGAGCGTCCCATAAACGCCTCAAGGGAACCAGACCGAGTCACCCTGCAACTGCGGTTAAGATGAAAATGGCTGTCGAAAGCGGTGAGTTTCACATTCCTGGCCAAACCCACTCAAGGACCACAGGTGCGTCCTCCATTCCACCACAATCCTCACTCTCTTTCTCCAGCACTAGCCTCCGACACATCCCGGGCACCTCCCATAACACCACTCAATAACCCAGTCAATCCAACATCCGAATTCGACTCAGTCGCCCTAGCCTCAGATAACACTAACCGGACTGGCCCGGGTTCATGTTCCGACTCAGTTTCCTGATTATTCGATTCAATCAACCTGGCATCTATCACCACACTGCAACCTTATCGGGGTCTCTGTGCCAACTCAGGTTCATGAATTGACCCAGTTACCCGAAACACTTTGTGCACTGGTTCCAGCTCTTGAATCGACTTAGCTTCCTGTGTCGATCCAGTCGCCTGAACCGTGATTGATATCGTAGAAGATGGCCCTGGTCTTTGTGTCAGCTCAGCCTCCTGTGCCGACTCAGTCGCCGGGACCACTCAACGCCAACCAAACCTTTGGTCAACGAAATTCTCTCTAAATTCTGGTCCGCACAGTTTTAGTAGTGCGGCCATTACTCTCTAATGAAAAAGGAGTGACCGGGAGTTCACACGTGCCACATGGAACACAGATGGTATGCTTTATAGAAATAATCGACGGTACGCGTTTTCTAGCAAAGCCTGATCTCTGTCATACAGCCAAGACTTTTCCTGGATAGCCAACTTCACCAAATGCACAAAGAGCATATCCTCATCAATGCTCTGGAGGCCCAGACCATCGATGAGGCATATGACACCCCTGAAAAAAGGCGATCCAATGCCGGGTCCTTCCAGGCTTCCCAGACCAAACACAGGCGGAAGATGCCTTGACATCACATGAAGCCTTACCGACCCTGCCCTTAGTCCACACATCGGACATTTTCGGACCCTCTTCTCTTCCCTCCCTTCATTATGTCTGGACCGGGAACTATCCCTGGTCTCCATCCCTCCTTCCTCCTCCGTACGCCTGGACCGTCTCTCACTCCGGTCCATACGTACGGGCCCCTCCACCTCAACATCAGGCCAGTTAATTCCGACCTTTCCTTCCTCAACCACAGGCAACATAAACCCGACCTTTCCTTCCTCAACTACGGGCAGCTAAACCCGACCTATTCTACCGTTTCAACTTCCATCTCTTCAGAGTCCGAGATGATTATGACCTCCCTTTCGGAGCAATCCTCGACCGCAGACCCCACCGACTTAGAGACAGGGGTCTCTTTTTCGGGTTCAATCTTTACTCTTCCCAACTCCGACGACAGTGGCAACGCATGGGAGCCCAGTGATATTGGATTGGGGATGAGTACATCCACTTGGGGTTCAGACTTTACCATTATAGATCCCGACCCCAATGGCAATTTAGGGAAGTCTATTGCGGTAGGAACCTGGGCAAGTGATAGACTCGCATCGGGTAGATCTACTTTACACCGTGACCGCTTCGCAGTCAGTGACGCTCCTGGAACTCCCCTGCGCCTCTGGGGTTCGGCAAACACCCTCTTGATAAACTTATCACTGAGGATGTGATGGCAGTTCACCCTCACCTCCCGGATAAACCAGAGTTTACCTCTCTTCCTAGCCATACTGACGTGGCCTTCTACCGCCCTTTCCACTCTTTCATGGTCTAAAGGCAACATAATCCCTAGCCCAATGACTAGGTCACGCCCGGACCCCCATAGCCTACCACGGTCATTCGCCTCTTCCACTTCCCGAATGATATTCCGGCCATCAACACGCCCGACTCTGAACGCCGCCCTGCAAGTATAAACCACGGAAATTGTTTAATCCCGTCAAATCATGACTTAACATGCCCTACATGCATAGCATGTATACACATCTATTTCTTCACCTTCTTCCTCCGTGACTCCCTCACAACATCCGTGAAACCACTCCTCACATACATCACATGCAATCATAAAAGAGCCATCGTCTATTCCCCTACACAAACAGTATACGGGGTTATTTTGCCCATCACACACCAGACCACAACTCTCTTTCTAACGAATCACCCATGCAGGGACATTGTCCAATTTACAAATGTTCGAGCGGTCACGATTTACATTGACCCTCTTTCCACAAAGTCGTACCTGGTACAGGATAGCATAAATTTTTTGACTACTATCCCTGGCCCATTCCATTGAAGCAACAGCTTCTTAGCCTTTCCCGCCACATTCAGCACATATACCAGGTCACCCACCCGATATGTGTTCCGGTATAACCTCACATCATGATCTCGCTTCATGTGAGCTTGATTTCCTCCTAAACATTTGCGAGCAGTTTTATGAACTGACACCATACTTTGTTCCAGATACAGGAAGTATTAC
Organism: Dreissena polymorpha; assembly: GCF_020536995.1. Lineage (NCBI taxonomy): Eukaryota > Metazoa > Mollusca > Bivalvia > Myida > Dreissenidae > Dreissena > Dreissena polymorpha. The sequence goes on along the minus strand of NC_068366.1, from coordinate 63,751,333 downwards.
ATCACAGGTTGTGCCTCATGAGGCGGCAATGGATAAACCAGTTCCGCAGGGGTATAAACCTCCCTTCCTAACATCATACGGTTAGAGGTGAAACCAGTACTTCTACACACTGCCGAACGCATAGCCACCGCTATCTGCTGCGGGTTATCATCCCACGTGTTTTGTCGGGAGCCTATATAGCAACGAACGGCATAAATGAGTGTGCGGTTGTACCTTTCGACCTGACCATTAGTGCTAGGTTGATAGGCTGTTGTCCGAGTCTTATTAATGTGCAACAATGTACACACTTGCGTAAACAGGCTTTCAAAGTTGGTGCCCCTATCCTTCATGATTTCCATAGGTATTCCATACCTACAAAACACTTGATTTACCATTGCCTCCGCAGTTACCTCAGCTGTCGTTGAAGGCAATGGGATACACTCAACCCATTGCGTGAACTGATCCACAACCATCATCACATATCGATAACCTCTTTGCGCTAGTGGCAATGGACCTAAGACATCTATGTGAACCATTTCCATGGGAAGACCAGAATGAAACAGAATCAGTTTGCCCTTAGACTTTCGGTTAGGCTTTTTACTTACAGAACAACGAGGGCAACTGGATACATATTTGATAATATCCTGGGACATGCGATGCAAAAAAATATTTGGCCTTTACCCTCTCAATTGTACGTTGCTCACCCTGATGTCCTGACATGGCAATGTAATGGTTAATAGCCATTATCTCTTGGCGTAATCCATGGGGTACTAATAACTGGTGAAGATCTGTCTTTGTATCCAGGCGTCAAAGCAGACCAGCTTCCATTTTAAAACTTTGGCGATTTACCCAATAAAACTTGGAAGCTGGGTTTTCAAGAAACAGTTCTCCCTCAGGCGGTACAGTTCCGTGCATCAATCACGTCCGGATAAACCGAAAGTCTTCCTCTGCACACTGCTGTTCTTTAAATAGGATGTTTCGGTCTTGGACTGGAACAGCTCTATCAGTGTTCTCTAGACCCGGGGTGTCGTTGTTTTTAAGCACTTGAATGGCTACCTGTGCTAGTGGAACAACATTATTCACCTCACGGATAATCCACCCCACTGTTCCTCTGCACGAGTATATTTCAGACAGCCACCACATGGAAGTTCATGAAGGGGTACCCCATGCTCATAGAGATCTCCCCCTCCGGTACTAATTGTTACAGTGCATCCGCAGTGGCATGTTTGTTGCCAGGACGGTGAGCTATTTCCATGTCCTATTGGCTCAACTCTTCCATCAATCGAACTATCTGCCCTTGTGGTTACTTAAAATTCAACAACCAAATAATACTGCTGTGATCAGTGCGAACCAAGAAACGTTTGCCCAGCAAGTAGTGACGGAACTGTCGCGTAAACCTCACTACCGCTAGCAATTCTTTTCGAGTGGTACAGTACCGCCGCTGTTCCTTGGTTCCTTGGTGAGTGCATATGACCCATAACAGATAACCCTGTAGACCCCGTCCTGTATTTGGCTAAGCACTCCTCCAATCGCTTTATCAGAGGCATCGGTGTCAAGCACAAAAGGATCTTTCCAGTTAGGAAGTCCCAGAACTGGAGCTGTTACTAGAGCCTCTTTCAAATCAATGAAAGCTGTCTTCTGATCCCCCCCACTGAAAGTCTTTTACAATCTCGTACAATGCCCTCGACCTTCCAGCATACTTTGGTATACAAATGCGATGGTAATTCACCAGCCCCAGAAACAGCTCTACATCCTTATAGCTAATTAAGACGGCCCAGTTCACCACCACTCTAATGTCATTTGGGGATAAACCCAAACCCTTAGAATCCACAATACGACCCAAAAACTACACCGAATGCTGGAAGTGTTCACATTTCTTGGGTTTCAGTTTAAGTTGGTATTGCCGTAACCTTAGAAATACCCCTCGGAGTGTATGCATATGCTCCGCGAACAACTTGCTCATGGCCAGGATGTCATCCAAGAAAGCGAGAACGCTATTCCAGTTTAACCCCTGCAGCACTAAGCCTACCACTCTTGAAAAGGTTGCGGTGCATTATATAAACCAAAAGGCATACGTACGAACTCAAACAATCCAAACTTGATTGTGAATGCAGTTTTCTTTCTATCCTACTCTTTGATTTGATCTGCTAATATGCATAGTTAGCATCCAGCTTTGAAAACCATTTCTGGCCTGCTAACATATCCAAACAGTCTTCAATCAGTGGCAAATGATATACATCCTTCACCGTTACTGAGTTCAATCCTCTATAATCAACACACCATCTCACCGACCCATCGCGCTTCCGAACCAACACAGGTGCGGAGCACCACTCCGAGTGTGAAGGTTGGATTACTCCCGCATCCAACATCTTTTTAAGATGTCTCTCCTCAGCAACAAAAGCCACGGGGGTTCTCCGCATTTTCTGCCAAATGGGTTTGGCATCACAATGCTCAACAGCCGTGAAATTACCCAGATCATATTCGTCCTTAGCGAACACATCCTCAAACTCCCGCAAAAACTTAGCCACCTGCACCTGTTCCCCTTCGTTCAAGTTTAACCGCGAACACTAATACAGATCCAAAAGATGATCTGGCACTGTGATAACTTTATCACATACAATCTCCCCAATCACATTTATTGAGGTTTGTTCCTCTGGGACTGTTCTCACTACTCGCACCTCTTATGCCTCCCCAACCAACTTCCCTTGCTTTATTCTCACATTGTGACCCGACAGGTTCACAATGGGCAGCTTAAGACCAGCTTCATTGATATGAACTGACATGAGCACGATCAGATCACCACACTCAGCCTCAACTGCAAAAGTGCCTATCGGCTTACCCAAGGTACACTTAACCATGGCGACCTTGTTGGGCGGGATAACAACAGTTCGAGCTACAGTCACATTTGCCAATTTTGCCTCGACTAACCCCCCATCTTGAGTCATACGAACTACCTGACCATTTAAGCTCATGGTAGCCCCGACTATGTCAATAGTGGCTCCATGCTTTTTTTGTAATCCAGCCCGAGCAGCATGTAATCTTCAAAAGGGGCTACATACAACCTCTCTTTAAAAACTATATCTCCAAGTCTGATGGTCACTGGGTCTACTATTGAACCATTCATCTGCAGACCCCTTCCTGCAGTTTTTATATGCACTTGTTCCAACACCGGAACCTTCTCCGACAACACCGGAACCTTCTCCGACAGCTGAGGTATCATTCGATCAGAGACCAATGTTACTTCAACTGTCGTGTCTACCACAGCCTGTTTTACACGGCAATTCAACCTCACCTTAAATCGGAACATCGAGTCAGATTTAATCGGCCAGATTATAACCGGTGGACCCTTATCATAGTGGATCAGGTCGCGACTCTCTACCCTGACCCCTTGCCGTTTAAATCGGCAAGAGAGACTTTCTTCCCCTCTCTGTGGGTATCAACGCCTCTATCTTTCGTGGCCTGTTGATATTCCCTAGCCATATGACCCAGCTCGTTACACTGGTAACAGCGGTCGTTCCGCACTGGTGACGGTGACCTACTTCTGAGCTTAGGACAGTCTCTTTTGTAATGTCCTGACTCATTACAGTTGAAAAACTGACAGTTAGATAGAGATATAGAAGAATTTCTGATGGGCCTTGCCAAAAGCTGGTCAAGCTTCCCCATAAGAAGATCCAACTTTTCCTCTAACCTTTCGCCTTTCTTTTTCTTTCTTTTTCTTTTCTAAAGCCACCATCCTATCTACCAGCCTGTTCTTCTGTGCCACCTTAACATCAGACAACTCTACTGGCCCTTCACACTCTACCTTTTTGACCATTTGTGGTGGGCCATAAATCAACCCAAGAGTGTGGATTGCCCACTTGAGCTTATCTACAGCTTGTTCTATAGATACAGGCCTTTGATTAATAACCTGTTCGCCTGCCTCCTTTAACCTTGCACCCATGCAGAACCTTAAGATTGATTCTTGTAGCATGCATCCTCCAGCAAATCCCTGTAGGCTTTGCCCGCAAGGGTCAACACACTATCAGCCCAGTCATACTACAGAATGTTTAGTCGCGGTAACCAAATCTCCTCTCCAGTTTGTCCACTACCTCATGGTAGCCAAGCTCTACCTCCCTATCCATGACCAAAGCATAATATTCACTTGCCTTGTCAGTGAAGCATAGACGCAAGTAATCCCTTTTCTTCCTATCTTCCAACTCAAAAATACCAGCGTTTTTGTTTTCAAATTTCGTCATGAACGCTTGCCATTTTCCCGACCATTATAAATTAGTGCCTTAGGCAGCGATTGCAGCTTCGACTTATTCTGACCAGGAGCCACAGCTCTCTGGACAATGGGTGCTGCAGCTGTAGCGCTAGCGCCATGTGCTGCATGTGCAACAGACCGCGAAGCAAAACGAGGTGGTGCTCCGCTCCTGTCCACCTGCGGTGCAGGTGTTACTGGTGTCGAGGTCACATACCCCGATTGAACTGGTGGGATCATATTAATCATTGGTGATGGGTCGACGGATTCAATTAATTGACACTGCCCGCCCACTAACATGTATTGAAGTTGTCCACCTTGTGGCCATTGCCCAGACTGTGCCCCCTGCGACATTGCATGGTGTTGTATATGGTATGCCCCATGCACCATCGGCATTTGAGCCATCACCTGGTTTGGACCAGATTGCATAGGTTGGTTCATATGCATGTATAATGTCGGTGTCATTGACCTGTATTGTACAGGGTGCTCTTAATAGCCCTGCTGACCCCCTTTCTCCACCTTAGGCTGAGTTGCAGCCTGGTAGTGTGAAGGTTTGGGCTCCATTGACATTGGCTGAGTTTCAGCCTGGTAGTGTAAAGGTTTCGGCTTCATTGACATTGGCGAAAGTGACACAGTCCGATAGTTTTCAGACTGTTCCCCTGCCCCTTGAAACCAACCTTCTTCCTGCTTAGGCTGTGTCACTTTAGGCCTTACCCCCTGATTCCCCACCTTAGCATCTGCTGACTTAACATACGATGCCGGGGGTCCACTGAGGGATGCACTATCTATAGCTGCCATCACCCTCTCGATTACTCCCAAATTTGTGTCCGTCACAATGCCTGGTCTACTTGCCTGTTCCAAACCCTTATCTTTCTCCACCCCTTTATCAGTCCCCTCTTCACCATCCATATCAGTTATGAATAAAGGTTCAGACTTACTGAACCGTAACATAGCCCACATAAGATCAGATGATCTTAGATAAGGTATGCCAGCCAAAGCTTCACGGGATATGCTACCATTGATTTCTTTGTAATTAACAATTGATTAGGCAACCTTATGACCAATACCAGGAACCGTCTGCAATTCGTCTACAGACACTGTATCGACATCTACGGATTTTATACGACTCATGATGTTAAATGATACCTATTAAGTTTAATTATGTTTAAAGAAACAGGCCTTACTATTATTATTACTACTTGGTACAAGAAAAGAATATAATAAATAAACGTACCCAAATTTCTAAAACAATAAAAATAAAATAAAATAATTTAATATATTGAAGGGACTACGGTAATGTACCGAATGGGTGCGCTCATGAACAGGTTAACATGTTACGGTAATTTAACAAAAGCCTTTCCAATATATCGTTGGACAGGGAATTATATTCACATTCACACAAAACCAATCCTGATATTACAGGTATGTTGATTGCTATAAATAGCACACAACAAGAGACATATACAAAATATGCAAGCGACACACTTTCAAGCGTGAAAACAGAGAGATTACATGATAACATTAAACTTCAAATTGGCAATGCATGTGGAAAACACACAAACACAATGCGGCATATGATTTATTAATCAACACTACACAACTTGGTAATGGTCTACAAGTAATGAATCTCACTTGTAGTGAAAGAAATGGTTTAAACTAGTTATATATTTGAGTATATAAGTACACCCAAAAAGAAAGGCAAGAACAAGTTATTTCATCCAGGTTTTTTATCTGATTTTGGTGAAAGGGCCTGGCCTTTTGTGAGGGAAAAATCGCGCGAAACGCCAGATTTTGGGGAAAAACATAGCGCGAAAGGTCGGATTTTGGGAAAATAAGGAAAGTCTTAAATAATCAATTTAACATATTTTACTGTTTTTAAACAAATTCAAGGCAACAGATAATTGAATTGTGCAAAATTATTCTATTTTCTACACTGGATAAGGTTAACTTATATATTTCTAAATATAGATGGTCAACAGAGCGAATAAAAAGCAATTACATGGTCCAAATCACCGCAATTGTACGTAGTGCAACCAAGGTCGAAATCAGTAAAATAGCTGACAAAACACGACGTAATCGGTTGAATTCAATCCCTAATACCTAAATTGCAATGAACAAATAGTAAATTAATGAAAGTGCATACAGTTAAAATATAACAAACGAGGACAAATATTCTTGATTTTTTTTCAAGATGGCTGACTTGAAATTAGCCGAGTCAAAATATCTGACTTTTTATTAGGAAAAAAATACGACAGAATCGGAGCTCACAGCGCCAATTGTAATGCAATAACTATAAAGAAAAATTACCTCTCTACATTTGTTGGTGTGGATGACATTGAAGAACGATGCAGCAACAGGATATATACAGATAAAATTTACTGCAACAGTAATAACACAACTTCTTCTTCTGGATCAGGAGATGCACACTGGGTCCCGGCGTTAGTCGCGTCGGACATGGCCATCGGTCGAAACGGTCTTGTAACGGTTTGGTCATTTCACCACACGCTTGAAAATTTTGACCACTGTCAAGAATAACGTTTAGATACCGTGTCACTTACAAAATGTAATATTGTTTGTAAGCAGTAAAAGGGGATAAAGTGGATTTATGCTTATGTGATGACTGTAGCCATGTGAACGGGTTATTATACGGCAAAACCCATCATGTAAAGAAGAGTCTTCAACTTTCAAGAAAGGAATGCCTTGTTTTGGTATCAACACAAAGCTCGGAACAGGAAGGTACATGGATTTTGCAATATTTTATTCAAGTATAACAGTTTTATCATTCATAATTGGAGTAAAGTAGATTTTGTAGGAAAAGTGCAACCTGTCAGTGATCTGTACCACATAAGCAGGCTAATATTTGCTTTCATTTTGAAAAAGAGATGTGTTCGTCAGAAACACAATGCCCCCTATTGCGCCGCTTTGAAATAAAAAAAAAAATATTTTTTTGACCTTTGACCTTGAAGGATGACCTTGACCTTGAACTTCCACCACTCAAAATGTGCAGCTTCATGAGAACGCCGCTTTGATTTTTTTTACCTTTGACCTTGAAAGATGACCTTGACCTTGAACTTCCACCACTCAAAATATGCAGCTTCATGAGATACACATGCATGCCAAATATCAAGTTGCTATCTTGAATATTGCAAAAGTTATGGCCAACGTTGAAGTTTTTTTCGGACGGATGGACAGACTGACATACTGACTGACATACTGACGGACAGTTCAACTGCTAAATGCCACCCTACCGGGGGCATAAAAAGAAAAAATGCCATGTAAGGAAAAAGTTTTGTTATAAATGCATGGAAATCAAGGACAGCATATTTGAATTTTGTCACCAAGTAATGATGTTTTCCTCAAACAAACAACAAAAGTATATTATGTCCCAAATACTAAAATTACTATTCTGAAAATGATATGCTAATTACTGCTACTTGTGTGATCTCCTAAATTATGTATTATGGTTATCCAAATTAAAATGCTGCACATTTATTATCTTTTCAGCAATGATCATCAACATTGGAGGTCAGGAAGGGTTAATTACTTTTTGTAAACACTGCATGTTCCAATGATCAGTTGAACTTAAAGAAAATGGAAATACATGCGGGTAGGACCATTCATCAAGTGTCAACTATCTCCTTTATAGCAGGCAGGCTGATAAGATGGAAATGAAGTAGGTATTTCACTGATTTATGCGACTGTTAATGTTTTAAGTAATAAATAAAATGTAACGTTAATAGTCAGTTTCATATCCAGAAGTGATAATACATGTATTTGGTATTAACATTTGGATGAAGAATGTATATATGTGGTGTTTACACTTACTTATTAATCCAGTTTAAAAGGGCGTATCATATAAAATACTAGTAATGACATGCTATGTCGTGAGTGTCTGAATAAATAAAAACAAAGACGCATATCATAATAGATAATGTCACACTTCCCCTGAAACACTAATGTCAGTTCTTACTCGCAGTCTCCTATATAAGTGCTTGGGTATTTGACATCTGTATATGATTGTTTTGTTAAATTACATGAAGAAAATGTTGTCAATTTATAGAAACAACTTTGAGAAGGCTTATTGAAGCCAAATAAATCAGAAAAGACCAAATATTTTTATTTTAATAAATAAAAATGGTAAAAAAAAATTCATACACAATGTGCAATTATGCATAATTTTCTTCGACTGAAACGTAGTGAAGTGCTTATGAACCTGCCTGAATATAACAACTAGGCAAATATCAACTTGATATGCTGATTACATGTGCAGGAGGAAAATGAAACCAGACAGATTATGGGCTCACATTCAACCCAGAAACAAGCTAGGAGCTTGCAGTTACTGAGTGTTCTTGTTTACAGTCATGTGTTAAATGATGCAATAACATAAATATTATAACTGGCTCTGGACTCAACCTTATGCATCTTAAAATGATCTTTGAACGTGATCGTCTCAAGAACATTGTCATAATGAATAACTCTGACGGTCAGCCCAGGGTCACCAATGCCAAGCGTCTTTTGGAGACACTTCTTCCAACCTGTCGAATTTCTTCAAAAAAAAAACTACCATAACAATCATGTATTTGTTTTGTTTGTCATAATAAGTTTAATGTGATCACTTGTATCACTACTCATTGATGAATCTATTTTCCTTTAAACGTGTATGATTGAATGATTAAATATGCCTTGATACTTAATAGTTTAATGTTCTTATTTCCCTGTAACATTTTTAAGACTTATTTAAAGAAGAACGGATTTCACGTGCATTTTCAAACTAGGTTAGCAAATCTTACTGCACTGAGTAGGTTCCATGTCACACATGATATATGAGATGTATGTATGCTAATATGTTTTTGAGTTTATAACAAGCTTTTCCTCTTTTTTTATCTATTTATAATCATTTTTGAACATTTAGCTCATCTTTATGCTCACATATAAAAAGCTCAAATTCAGTATGGCGTTTCTGGAAAAGGGGGGTACCCTTGATTGTAAAGCAGGAGCTTTTTGAGTTCACTGGTGACCCCAATTTTATTCGTTATTTTTTCATTCAAGCATACATTGTAGATGATTTCTATGTTCGATGATTGTAATTTTCTTTACTATTTTTTTGACAATTTTTTTTTTAAAAAGGCTTGTGACTAGAGATTGCAATTGTTTTCGTTTTCCGAAGGAGGATGACATCACTTGTTTGTTTATATTTTCTTTATTCCTTTTCTCTCACGTTATATATTATGCATTTATCTATTAATACATACTAAACAAGTGTTTGTTGGTTAAATATTTGGATTAATGAGGGTGAATTTTCTAAATACATGGTTCAGAAAAAATGAAGAAAAAAATGTGCGAAGAAAGAAGAGAAAATCAACATGTCCCATTAGAGTGCTAATACCTTAAATCTAAATAAAGTTGATGAATATCACTAGCTTCATTTTTATCAATACTTACAAGAGGTCAGAAACAAAGATAACTTTTAACATAAAACGTGAAATAAAACAATAACAAATGTCTTAGTGCACAACAACACATTTTGGCGTTTTTTAAAATAACGAATGCGTTCCATATTACGTTCCGTATAATTACTAAATTAAAATTAACATTAAAAAGATATGAGTAGAATTCGCTGCTAGTTAGCGCTTGAGATCGTTGTGTTTTATTTATACTATTTATTGCAATATATAGGAATGACACGTAAGCAAATATAAATTAACTCCCAGGAGAAATCGTTAATTAATGTATTTATCATCGGGAGACGGAAAACTACAACGGGCGAGGCATGGTATGGTATTGCGCAAGGGGGGTTAGAGGGTTAGGGTTAGGGTTTGGGTTAGTGTTAGGGGTCGGGTTAGGGTTTGGGTTAGCCTAAACCCAACCCTAACCCTAACCCGACCCCTAATCCTAACCCTTACCCTAACCTTTTTTTGGGGTTATCACCCCTGACCATGCCTCGCCCGTTGTAGTTTTCCGTCTCCCATTTATCATCTGATATTGTTTATTTACTTAACATTTGAATTGTGAAAATTCTTATAAACGTGAAGTTTGTCTGCCTGAAATCAAGCGCAACGAACAAACATACACACAATAACATTTAAGTAAAATTTACAGATAATTTACGTTCGTAAAATTGATGAAAAGAAAACATGTTTGTTCGCCCTTTTCAAACAACGATATGCCAAAGGTTCAGGACGGTGTTAAATATATCTTGCAATTAAATGATGTTTCCATTCGACATGCGGCGATTCATTTTGCCATTAAATCTTTTATCATAAAAAGTATCGAGCAAATGCTATTGTGTTTATAATTGCCTGATTGGATACATTACATAATTTTTGTTCCATGAGTTATTTAATTTCTCATAATGAATTTCAATTTGAAATAACGATGAAAAGATATCAACAATGTTTATAAATGCACAATTGTTAAATTAAGTAGCAGAAATTCAAACAATAGTATCATCACTTCTTTGTCCCGTTATCGCGTTTCGATAGAACGTTACCTTTAAGTAGACATTGAATAAATACATATTTATTGTCCCCAATGGTAACTCGCCCTTGAGTCGAATTTGCCTTTGAGTCGATCGATTTCAACGTTGTTTTTTCTTAAAGAATGGGTGTTATTTCACCTTTGTAGACATATTTAAACAAACGGTCTGGTAAATGTATGGTTTAATATTTACAATAGCAGTAAGCCTCTGAAGACTGAAAAATGATAAAATCATAGATATGTTTAATTAGCCTTCTTTTATCCATTTTAGCCTGTCTAAGATTACGGTCATTCAAATCCTTAACCCAGGAACAAGCCCTACCGTCTGCAACTAATTGTGAAATATCAAGACCATGAAAAAAGACCTTATATTGAGGAAAAGGACATTTACAATATCATAATTAAAATCATATCGTATGTCATATATACTGGTATTCGCTTTTTTGTCAACAATACGCATCGGCAAAGGATGAACACCACCTATTTAAAGAAAGTTCTTTAAGAAGACATTTTGGGATTTTTGGAATATTCATATTTCAAATATCGACATTATATCTACTAGCTAGGTTAAACACTTAATGTGATTATTTTTCGATAAATTAAGCATATAGTCGTGTTCATAGTATAACTAGAATAGATGAGCAATAAGCTGCGCACAGTTATTACCAATAGGCACACCAATAATTTGTTTAAATATTGTACCATTGCATTTAACAAAAAGCTTATCAATAATAAAAGTTGTTGAATGAACATTTCAAAATTATATACTACTCTAATATTTCATTGGTAACGAAAGCTGTGTTAGAATTGAAAGATAGGTATTTTCCTCTAGCGAATGTACGTTAAATCAGTAAAACAAACTGTATACTACTTTGTGACAGCGTCATATACAATGTAGAAAAGTCATGTTCTCACATCGGGCTATTTGTGATAATTACTTTCAATTTTATTAATGTTCTAAAAAGAAATTTTATATTCTAAAACACATTTTATGTTGTTCCTCTCTTTGGCTTTATTACAATCGTAAGTAAAGTAATTTCTAGTATTGTTAGGAGCATACGAATATATAATTAATAATCGTTTTGTGGTACACGACACAGTATTGCTCTGAAACGACTTTTGTGCGAATTTCATGAAATTAATAAAGCGACAATTTAATTTGGAGAGGTTTTTAAATGAAGCTGCCTTATATTTCATCTATTCACAGTGTTCAAGTCTGTAAGACGAAAGCGATAACTGAGGTTTTGTTTCTGTACAAACACGTGATGCAATAAAATCATTCGTTCCTGTCATTATCGTTCCTAATGGTAAATTGATTCGTTCTTATCTATTTCGTGCCCATATATCAATTGATCCATTCTCATCTTTATCATGCTCAAGTATAAATTGATGTGTTCGCATTTTTGATATAACACCATGTCAATTTAGATATTTCTTTATTTTCATCGGCTCCAAACGTGACATATAGTCTAGAAAATTAGAAGTATTTTTTAGTATAGCCATGATACATCCAGAAAAAATGTGTTTTACTTATATGTATATCTTTCTTGGGGTTTTCTTTTAGATGTAAGTTATATAACTTATAATACAAAATTTCTTTATCAAACAATATTAATTTTTCTCGATTGAAAGTCAATAGACGCTAAAATTTCCAATTCTATGGGTTAAAGTCAAATTTCCAAAATTATAAGAAAAGCCCTTGATAAATTAAAGGAAATTATCAAAAAAAATGCAACGGGGGCCTGAAAAGGTTAAGGCATTGTAAACTGTGTACATCGCAATCATCATCATTCCCTTGACTTATCTTGCCGTTTGTTGAAACGGACGACGACCTAGAGATCCTCCACCAGACAGGTCGGTCTTTGGTTGCTGAGAGGGGCTCATCAATATATATAGGGACGTTCACTCATTCCATCCAGTTTTTCCTCTCACGGCCTCGACACCGACCTTCCTCTAGCGTGCCCTGCAGCTCGGTCTTGCACAGAGTTGTGTCTGGTGACGTGTCCAAACAAGCCAGCTTTAGCCATAGTGGTCACCAGGAGGGGTTCGTGTGGGACAACACGTGCTGCTGTCATGTTCCGGAAATACTCGGTGGTCTGATGCTATATGTATGAGATGCGAAGCAGTCTTCGTAAACTGTATTTAAAAGCATCATCTTGCGTTCTGAGTCAGCATTAAGTGTCCAAGTCTCGCAGCCGTACGGTAGGAGACAACTTGAGCAAGTGCTTGATGGGGAAGCTGATGGAGCTGCTTGGTCACAACCAGCTCAGTCTCTCCTTCGAAGGGTAACCATGGTACTTCTTTTTCGGACCCGGGATTACTTGAAGCTCGTTACTTCCAGTTTCTTGCCTTTCTTGATTATGTCTGTATTGATGTTGTTTGTGCTGTTCACCATTATCTTTGACTGCTTCGTGCTGACCTCCATTCCGGTTGCTCCTGCTTTTTCATAGAGTCTTTAGGTGAGGTCTTGGATTTCACTGCTGGTGCCAACCATGATGTCGCCCATTAGGCCAATGTCATCCGCGAATCTCAAGTTGGAGATCGTTCTGCAAACGATGGAGATTTTGGTGTGGTGGTTTTGGAGAGTGTCTTGCATTATCTTCTCATGGAAAATGTTAAACAGAACGGGGAAGAGCAGACATCCCTGACGGTCGCCCACTGATATCCGGAAGAATTCACCCATCTGTCCGTTTGCTTCGTTTGTGTCATGATTACGAGAGCGTATAAATTTGTATTTGAAAATTCTTTTATTAAAATGTCAGCTTGTTTAAAGGTAATTAGCGTATACGGATTATTTACGAATCGAACAACACAGTTTGAAAAGCGCATGTAGTACGATGTCATTCCTATTGCATTAATTTGAACGAATTGGGAAGAAATGTATTTTATGTTTAGCGTAATATCTCAATAGTAATGTAAAAGCCAAGAAATTCATGTTAAAATATGTATACAGTGTATATGCACCCATATTTCCGTCGCCATGTCCTTAAAACTGTATGTGACATATAAAATGTAATTATATATATATATATATATATATATAATTACTGTGAGAACTGATTAACATATGGTAATCGTATTCACAGTTGTTAATTTACATAGTACAGAGATAATGAATACGTATCAATGATGGCTTGCAAAAATGTTGTAAAACACAAAAACATTACACATTTTCTGGTTGAAGCTTTCAATCTTACATGTGCGAATGTGACTCGTCTAGCTGTTTTTAATTGCATGTTGACTTACAAAACTGTGCTATTAAATAATACTCTTAATGTGTTATTATGCAGACGTCTGTTAATTGTTTACTCATAAAACTGTTCTATTAAGTCATAATAATTATTTATTATCAAACGTTTCTTGATTGTCAAATATGTTCATCTGTAAAAACCTCATATTGTATGATTCCCTGTTTCGGCCATATTTCTGTTGCGTTTATCTATTTGGCCAAATGTGCAAATGTAAATTGCTGAATTGCCAATAAACGTTGCCGGTTAAATGGAAAAAAAAGATTGGAGTGGGCAACAAAAATTAGGGTCGTTCGGGTAAGTGGAAATGAACAATAACATTTTACGACTAATAAGCAGAATCTAATTTCTTACCCTTAAACCACCTTAAGACATTATCAGTCAAAATCTACAAATAACAATGATAAAGATACTACTAATACGAACAACATATGAACAAACGTTGTCTTTATTGTACGGGTTCGTTGTTAACTCACTGAATATGGACACTCTTCGAGACGAATTTAGTGTCAAATATGTTGCAGAAAGTATAAACCGCTCGATTCAGGTACCGGAGAAAATGTATCAAAGTTTATACACTTAGTTGTGTCTATATTTGGGTACCTCACTTATCACGGCTGTTAATCGCTGCCGAAACTTTTTTTGGAGATACACTAATTGTATAGACGAGCCAATTATCGAATTTCCGAGCTGGCGCAAAGGACCGAGAGCTACAAAAAGCTTTATAAATGAAGAGATTTAGTAGTTTTTGTTTGTTTGTTGTGGGTTTTATTTTCAAAATATTTCGCTTTAGTTATAAAATCAAGCAGGGTAGTGCGAGTCAAGGAATATTAACTGATCCCCAAATGTACAGATAGATACAATCACAATCCATTTGGAAGTTTGAGAACATTTATGTTATTACATGGTGGAGTTTAAAAACAATCGGGTTTGTTTCTCTGTATGATGAGCTTTAACAAAGTCTTTGGCTTCTGGTCGACCAACTCGATATGTTTGCATTTTTCCAAAGGAGATGGAGTCCATGTAAAAGAGGTTGCGATAAATAATATGATGTGGTACCGATGCACGATATATGATTTGACAGTCGAATTACAAACAATCTTATTATCCCATAACTTAAATTTTGTAGAATATTTCAATTTTTATGTTAATTTATTCTTCAAATATTTCATCCATTCACACGCATACTCTTACACACATTGAATGGGTTGACACGATATATCATTCTCCATTATACCAGAGACATACAAACAGATTTGCCGCCGTACCTACTTTTTGGCAATGTCAGGGGAATCATATAGCACAATATTTTGGCATAACTGATACTACTTCCTACGGTAGCATAGAGTTGACATTCACCCCCCTTTTTTAAATTGCACTCCTCTTTTTTCTATCTCCTTCCCACGACATACTTACTCGTTCCAATCAGTTAGTAAGTTGCTCCCTTGAGTTAGTATGTCGTTTGAACGATCTAGAAAAAAGAGGAGTGAATGCCACATCTAAGCCACCGTAATGTCCTAAAGAAACAATTTTGCACACTTGAGTACTTGAATCAATGTGTCATTTATATTTGCGCAAAGTGCGGTTAATTACAGATATGGGCAATGATACGAACAAGGCTGAAAAAAGCGCTTCATCATGTTTCAGGTGTAACGCCTCAGAGAAAATCGCAAAAAATGTTGTAAAACAAAATTTTATTTAATATAATTTACGTAAATATAATCGGTAACAAGTTCGGCAAACCCGGATTTAGTTAAACTATTACTTATACTCAACATTTATAAGGTCTCAAAGAGTACATTTGATTTTCAGATGTGTGCTGGCTCGAAATTACAGGTAGATAATATCACTAATAGCGTTGACGGCATGATTGATGGGTATGTAAAGCAAAATAAATTAGGTTAAAACATTCCATATTTTATAAAGGTATTTCTTTGTTCTTCAATTATTTGCAGCGCATCTTGCAAATCATTTCATGCCCTAAAGAATTTCAGAAATATATTAATTAACGGAAAAGCAATGATTGTAAATATTGTTCAATGTATCGAATAAATACGCTTAAGTTAAATTTGTATCGCTTCCCGAGTTAAGCCTTACTTTGTTGTACATTAACAGTTCGAAAATATAATTTATCTATCAAACAAATCAAATCAGTAGTACTTGTTTCCTTGGAATTCGTTGGATCATCTATTATTTGTTTTGTAAATACAAATTTTAGTGCATTTATAGACTGTATTTGATGATAATTATGGTGTGTTTACATGTAATGCTAATCGACTTTGCAGTAGATGCTGGTATTTAGTTTACGGACACGGAAGAGGGTCACGAATACGGATGTCAAACGCCATTCACATAAACGCCTTAAGTAAGATAACGTTTCATTTTGTTATCGCGCGAAAACTTAAGTTAAAATCAATCAAGACAGTACTGTAACTGGCAAACTAGTCGTCAAAACGTTCACGACTCGAATGATAGGTATGACAATTCAAGCAGTCAACATACAAGCATAAATACTGGTAACATAAGACGTTGAACATCTCATGAACTGATGTAAACAATAATACCTCAGTAACATTTAAAATATGCATGGGCTCCCCCTTCTACCCTGAGCGCCACCCCCTTGGCACATGTTCTATTTGTATTGTAAAAATGCAAAAATATTTAGTAGATCTATTAGAAGCCAGTGATGATGATATTGCAGCATGTTATATTTTTAAATAGCAATCGGTTTGATGTCATTGGCAATTTAATAGGGTTAAAATTAGTTAGTCACTAAGGCAAAAACATCGATTTGTTTTCCAAAAAAATCAACCATGTCACAACATATTGAAGGCGTTCACACGAAATTCCTGAGGAAGATATTATGCGCGGTAATAAGTCAACTAATCTCAGCGCCCTGTACGGCGAATTAGGACGAATTCCTTTCAAAGAAATACACAATATAAATATTGTCAAGTACTGATTTAAACTGCTATCGTCAAATGAAAGCAGTGTGATCAGACTTACATACAATATGTAAGAAAACGATACAAACAACGGTAATACTTCCGGCAATCAAAACTGGGCTTGACACGTGAAAAGCATTCTGTAAAACAATGCGATGTCTGAAATATGGGTCAATCAAAACATAACTACAGTTACAGTTTTGTAAATATAGGAAAATAGATATTTATACACAAACATGGCATGGCAAAGTGACCGTTTACCACGTCTCTCATCGTATTGCCTATTTAAACACCATTTTACGCTTGAATCATATATAGATCAAGTAAATGTAGCAAAATATAGGATCGCACTTAGTAAGTTCCGCTTATCATCACATAATCTCGAAATAGTAAGGGGGTGGTATCATAATATCGAACGAGAAAATCGGAACTGTAAATTTTGCACCATGAACGCAATATAAAATGAATATAATTTCCTATTAGAATGTCCAATATATGCACACCAAGAAAAAAAATAAACCGTACTATTGTAGATGGCCAACAATAAATAAATTTGCCAGATTAATTTCCAGCAAACGTAAAACTGAAATGATAAGTACTGCGAAATTTATTTACGAAGCACATAACTTTAGACGGCATCTCGATTCGTAATTCTATATTTAATCGGTAATCAATAAGTTATCTTGACGTTAGTTGTAAAATTGATACATATGCATGCTATATATATAATTGATGTCCATGTTTATATGTGAGGGCTATGAACTTGAATAGGCTTTATTGATGAATAAATGCTGTTGTTGTTGTATACTTGCATATATTAAATTAATGTTCATTTCCATATGTGAGGGCTATAAAGTCGTACAGGCTTTATTGATGTATAAATGCTGTTGTTGTTGTATATATCTCATAACATACACAAAATAATTGTATACTAATATGATTAAACTGTGCATTGAGTGATTTACTTACATTTTAAAGGAATTTATTTAAAATATTTCAGGTAAATAAAATTCATAAAATTGTACTTATTTCAGACACAACCATATACAACATTCGTATTCATAAATATTAAACATTCTTCTAATCGCATGTATTATAAGTCAATTAGTAAATATGAGATGTGCAGTTGCAATATTAGATGAAATTATGTATTCCCTTCATAATGTTTTCATAAAACTATCTTCTACCATTATATATAAATTGTATAATGCATATATAATGTAGGCTATGAGCTTGTATAAGTTTTACTGCTGAATAAATAATGTTATAGTTGTTGTATATTAAGATCTTCACGTCACCAATTGACTTGTGATTGTATGTTTTTGAATATTTTTGGAATCAATTATTTTTTGGTTGAACGCCTGTCTAAATTTGTTGAAAAAAAACACATATAAAAGCTACTGCATCTCCATAATGAGGTGGCGCCAGTGTCTTATGTCCTTTGCATGACGTAATTGCTTAAATTAGTTAAATTATATGATTTTTGGAAAATCGATTTTCAGAAAATGTCGCAATCTTGAATTCATTGAAATATGTTGCATGTAATGGCATGTAGAGAGGAAGTTATGGGTCACTTGGTTTCAATAATAAACAAGCAAGTCATTTAAATGCACACACTTGAAAGATGATCGGATTTTCAAAAATAGTACATGTTAAATTTAATATAAATTTAGATTTAAATGGCAATTGGTTGTAATGTGTACGTTGTAGTAGTAAAAGTAGTAGTAGTAGTAGTAGTAGTAGTAGTAGTAGTATTAGTAGTAGTAGTAGTAGTAGTAGTAGTAGTAGTAGTAGTAGTAGTAGTAGTAGTAGTAGACAATTTTTTGACGTTATTTAAAGGGACCCTTTCACAGATTTTGGCAGATACTGAAGTTTGTCATTAAATGCTTTATGTTGATAAATGTAATTATTGGAGCTAAAAAGCTCCAGTAAAAAACAAGAATACAAATAAAGAAAGAAAATATTGTTACCTCAACTGGGCTCGAACCACTGACCCTCACATATTACAACGACAGCAACAAAATTCTCCAAACTAGTCAAACGTTTCGAGTTGCAACGCTTTATAATTTTAAGGTTTTTTTAATCGTCAAAATATGCATATAATGGATATTTTAGAGCATGGTTGATATTCAGTATTACTGTTTCCTCACACATATCATAACTACAACGAAAATTTGCGAATCTGATACAATTGCTTTAAATTTTGTCAATTTACCAAAACGTTACAAGGTCCCTTTTAAACAATTACAATTAAAGTTCTGGCTGATTACTCAAATCGATCGCAATGATCTCTCTATATTTTTAGTAACAGTTCATTCATTCTTAACACGTAATTCAGTCTCATTAGGGGGTATTTAATAACAGCTACTTTTTATGAACACTGAACCGTTCTCAGCAGTGGTTCGCAGAACCCTCTCAAGGGTCACCCGCCATATCCGAGCCACAACCCGTGCCACCTCTCCCACGTATGCCGGAGTGCTAGTCTCCTGAACGCGGACACGCAATAAGGAGAGTCTCCATCAACAGCCTATCCGCCGGAATCACCCGGACAGCAGATTTCTGCACTTCATCGAAGCGTGCAGCAAGACCCGAAATGCTGAAGTAGCATCGAGGGAATGGGGCGGACCAACCAAGAACCTGGTCAAGAGTTCCAGCGAAGCAGTGCAGATGTATTTCTTGTGAAGACGGAAAGCGAAAGCACTCACCGCTCAATAGTAAGTGTCCCGTCCCCGAATAAGCAGGATAACTGGTCGCCTAGGGCAGGCCAGCTCCAACAGCCTCACAAACATCACTACCTGCTCGCTCCACTCTCGCTCATGTCGCTTCTGGTCTAAACCAAGTTCCCCCAAAGCGATCACCCCGTCCATTCGTAACTCTTTCTCAACCAGCTTCACAAGCTCCTTAACGTTTTCACGAGATGCCTTTGTGTGCACCCCAACAGCTGACCCGAAACCAATGGCACAAGGGTATTCTCTAGGATAATTGGGTGGATCGCAGTAAACTGCAATCACCCACCCCCCTTAACCCGCACCAGTACTTCAGGCATAGGCCCTATGGAGCGTCCCATAAACGCCTCAAGGGAACCAGACCGAGTCACCCTGCAACTGCGGTTAAGGTGAAAATGGCTGTCGAAAGCGTTGAGTTTCACATTCCTGGCCAAACCCACTCAAGGACCACAGGTGCGTCCTCCATTCCATCACAATCCTAACTCTCTTTCTCCAGCACTAGCCTCCGACACATCCCGGGCACCTCCCATAACCCAGTCAATCCAACATCCGAATTCGACTCAGTCGCCCTAGCCTCAAATAACACTAACCGGACTGGCCCGGGTTCATGTTCCGACTCAGTTTCCTGATTATTCGATTCAATCAACCTGGCATCTATCACCACACTGCAACCTTATCGGGGTCTCTGTGCCAACTCAGGTTCATGAATTGACCCAGTTACCCGAAACACTTTGTGCACTGGTTCCAGCTCTTGAATCGACTTAGCTTCCTGTGTCGATCCAGTCGCCTGAACCGTGATTGATATCGTAGAAGATGGCCCTGGTCTTTGTGTCAGCTCAGCCTCCTGTGCCGACTCAGTCGCCGGGACCACTCAACGCCAACCAAACCTTTGGTCAACGAAATTCTCTCTAAATTCTGGTCCGCACAGTTTTAGTAGTGCGGCCATTACTCTCTAATGAAAAAGGAGTGACCGGGAGTTCACACGTGCCACATGGAATACAGATGGTATGCTTTATAGAAATAATCAACCGTTTTGCCCTGTCTTTACTAGGGATTACTGTCCAGGTTGCATAATTTCCTCAGGGGGGGGGGGGGGTGTTCGGCGGTTGTTGGGGGGCGTGTTTATGTGCTTCAATCCACAGATATCATTAAATAGCAAATAGACCTAAACCAATTTATCCATAAGTATTTTTTCTGTTTTGTCACATACCCATAATGAAAAATGTTTCAATGACAATATATAACTGTATGGATTAAGGGTAATTTGTATTTGTGCTTGATGTCATTAATGATAAGCTGTTTTCATTCACGTCTGAATGTAAATTATTACTTTACCTTTTGAACAAAGTATTCAATTCTGACAGAATTTATCCTCTCTGTCCCATTCTTAGACAAGCAAGGTAAAAAAAAAGTTTGTCCCACCCCTTCTTTTTATTCATTTAACAGACTATCCATAAATGTTCATTTTGCCATTAATGTTTAGATATATATGAACATAAACAAAGGCGTGGAATTATTCTTTTTGATTTCGTATATGCTTGAATCACTTCTGAAATTACATCATTTAAAGTTCCTTAAATGTTAAGTTTTTTAACCAAAAATCTAAAATGAAATATCAAGTTTGTAATGTTTTAACATGACAAATTAAAACTATTGCATAGGTTATGTTGGATGGCCATTCATCGACTTACAGCAGCCATTTTTGTTGCCAAAATATACCTATTTTGTAATGTAAAGTAATTCTAATCTTAAAACTGTAATGTGGGAGGTGACAATATTACAATGTTATTAATTGAATGTTTGATCCAGGGAGCTGGGTATGGATGAAAGCCTTTTCTTGCACCTCGATCGTCAGCAGGCCACGTTTGAGCTTCACCTGCAGTACCGCATGAACAGGTATGGACTGGTACACACATGCTAATCAGGGACAACTCTTTCCGCATGAATGGAATATTTTATTATGCCCCCTTTCGAAGAAGAGGGGGTATATTGTTTTACACATGTCGGTCCGTTGGTCGGTCGATCGGTAGGTCCGTCCACCAAATGGTTTCCAGATGATAACACAAGAACGCTTAGGCCTAGGATCATGAAACTTCAAAGGTACATTGATCATGACTGGCAGATGACCCCTATTGATTTTCAGGTCACTAGGTCAAAGGTCAAGGTCACAGTGACTCGAAACAGTAAAGTGGTTTCCAGATGATAACTCAAGAACGCTTAGGCTTAGGATCATGAAACTTCAAAGGTACATTGATCATGACTGACAGATGACCCCTATTGATTTTAAGGTCACTAGGTCAAAGGTCAAGGTCACAGTGACTCCAAACAGTAAAATGGTTTCCAGATGATAAATCAAGAATGCTTAGGCCTATGATCATGAAACTTCATTGGTACATTGATCATGACTGGCAGATGACCCCTATTGGTTTTAAGTCCACTAGGTCAAAGGTCAAGGTCACAGTGACAAAAAACGGATTCACACCATGTTTGCCACTACAACTGACAGACCATTTGGGGGGGCATGCGTGTTTTACAAACAGCCCTTGTTTAAAGACAGTCTCTTCTTAACAAAAGTCCATTTTCAGCGGTTGGTGTCATCCCTGATTAGCCTGTGCAGACTGCCCCATCCCATTTAATGTATCCCTGTAATATACCTCTGTATACTGGCACCCTGCTGTGGTCACAGTGCTGCAGCCCTTATTGCCAGGGATCAGTGCAGGGAAAACAGTGCAGTGAACCCTTGATAAGTCATTGGAGAGAAAACTTTCAGATTGAGAATGCATAGTTTATGGTGGACCAATACACCTATTGGATGACTCCATGGAAGGGCTGAAAATTTCTATAACAAGGCCTCATTGACTGGCAAATCTATGTGACAATGGCAAAGAGTTTTGATGTCTTGTTATGCCCCGTCATAGGCGGAGGGATATTGTTTTGGCGTCATCCGTCCGTCCGTCCAGAGCCATATGTTGAAAGTGCTTTGGTGGATTTAATTGAGTATATATATATAGATAATTCGATGATGCACGCCAAATGGCATTGTACACCATCTGTTAATAACAGAGTATTGGTCATTTGTTCATTGAAAAAATGCTTTTTTGTGTATCCGGAGCGATATCTTGGAAGTGCTTTGGCGGATTTCATTGAAACTTGGTATGAGTGTCCAGAAGCATATCGGCGGAGGATATCAATTCAATGAATTTGCTTGTTACAGAGAGATGATGAAGCTGAGCAACAGTTTGGTGTACGAGGGTCGTCTACAGTGTGGGAGTGAGGCAGTGGCTACCCAGGCCCTCACTATACCCCACCCACACATGGCCTGTCAGGTATATGACTTGTATTTATGAAAATCAACATGTTAGTGTTACAATATGAGCCTTGCACTTGGAAAATGTGGTTTAATGAATGTGCCGAAAGTGTCGTCTCAGATAGGCCTGTGCAGTCTGCACAGGTATGGTATTTTTATGCCCCCAGTAGGGTGGCATATAGCAGTTGAACTGTCCGTCAGTCAGTCAGTCAGTGTGTCAGTCCGTCCGTACGAAAACTTTAATGGCCATAACTTTTTCAATATTGAACATAGCAACTTGATATTTGGCATACATGTGCATCTCATGGAGCTGCACATTTTCAGTGGTGAAAGGTGAAGTTCAAGGTCATCCTTCAAGGTCAAATGTCAAATATATAGCGTCTGTCCGTCCGTACAAAAACTTAAACATTGGCCATAACTTTTTTAATATTCAAGATAGCAACTTTATATTTGGCATGCATGTGTTTCTTATGGAGCTGAACATTTTGAGTGGTGAAAGGTGAAGGTCAAGGTCATCCTTCAAGGTCAAATGTCACATATATGACATCTGTCCGTCCGTCCGAAAACTTAAACATGGGCCATAACTTTTGCAATATTAAAGATAGCAACTTGATATTTGGCATGCATGTGTATCTCATGGAGCTGAACATTTTCAGTAGAGAAAGGTGAGGTCAAGGTCATCCTTCAAGGTCAAATGTCAAATATATGGCGTCTGTCCGTCCGTCCGAAAACTTTAACATTGGCCATCACTTTTTCAATATTGAAGATAGCAACTTGATATTTGGCATGCATGTGTATCTCATGAAGCTGCACATTTTGAGTAGTGAAATGTGAAGGTCAAGGTAATCCTTAAGGTCAAATGTCAAATATATGGCGTCTATCCGTCTGTCCGAAAACTTAACTTTCACCATAACTTTTTTATGCCCCTCAAGGGTGGCATATAGTTTTTTAAATGTCCTTCTGTCTGTTCATCAGTCAGTCTGTCTGTTCGTCCGTCAGTCCGTCCGTCACTCCGTCCGTCCATCCGAAAACTTAAACATTGCCCATAACTTTTGCAATATTGAAGATAGCAACTTGATATTTGGCATGCATGTGTATCTCATGGAGCTGCACATTTTGAGTGGTGAAAGGTTAAGGTCAAGGTCATCCTTCAAGGTGAAAGGTCGAAGGTCAAATTTTGCAATATTGAAGATAGTAACTTGATATTTGGCATGCATGTGTATCTCATGGAGCTGCACATTTTTAGTAGTAAAAGGTCAAGGTCATCCTTCAAGGTCAAAGGTCAAATTTTGCAATATTGAAGATAGCAACTCGATATTTGGCATGCATGCGTATCTCATGGAGCTGCACATTTAGAGTGGTAAAAGGTCAAGGTCATCTCCTTCAAGGTCAAAGGTCAAATTTTGCAATATTGAAGATATCAACTCTATATTTGGCATGCATGTGTATCACATGGAGCTGCACATTTTGAGTGGTGAAAGGTAAAAGTTAAGGTCATCCTTCAAGGTCAAGTTCAAAGGTCAAAATTTTGCAATATTGAAGATAGCAACTTGATATTTGGCATGCATGTGTATCTCATGGAGCTGCACATTTTGAGTAGTGAAAGGTCAAGGTCATCCTTCATGGTCAAGGTCAAAGTTAAAAGTTTGCAATATTAAAGATAGCAACTCGATATTTGGCATGCATGCGTATCTTATTGAGCTGCACATTTTGAGTGGTGAAAGGTCAAGGTCAATTTCAAGGTCAAAGGTCAAATTTTGCAATATTGAAGATAGCAACTCCATATTTGGCATGCATGCGTATCTCATGGAGCTGCACATTTTGAGTGGTGAAAGGTCAAGGTCATCCTTCAAGGTCAAAGGTAAAATATATGGCTTCAAAGCGGCGCAGTAGGGGGCATTGTGTTTCACGAACACAGCTCTTGTTGTTTACAGGAAGCCAGTTCTTAGCGAAAATCCAGTTTAGGTTGAAAGTGTTGTCCCTGATTAGCCTTATCAGACTGCACAGGCTAATCTGGTATGACACTACGCTTGTGCTTTTAACCCCATTTCCCCCATCATGGCTTATATATTTTTCTTTTTACTTACTCTTAAAGCTGTTATAATAATATTTTACTGAATGTGTGTTGTTATGAAATACCAATGAACATGTTTTGATGAGGGGTAATTTTTGCATATGCCATATGATAAGCTCATAGTGTAATGTCATTGATTTTAGTTTTCAAATAATGTTCATTGAAAAATACAAAATCATCTTTTGCATATTTGCTTTTTGCCTTTTGGAATTTTGTGGACAATATTGCCTATACAGATGTATCACCTAAAATGATGTTGACCCAAATGGCCATGCAATAGCCTATACATTTGGATTTATCTTTTTAATATAGGCTCAGACAACCATTTTCTTGATTGGCTATTTAAGGACATAGCATTGTTAAAACTATGCACAGTACATTTTCCTTTTAATGCAGTTTACTAGTGTATTTTTACTGTACATTTATTCTAAATGGATAGCTATGTGTTTCAGGTGATAGCAGGGTCTGCCTGGATGCGGCAAGTGCTTGATGTACAGTTGACAAGTTCTGTTGTGTTCTTAAACACTGAAAAAGTAGGTCTATATGACTTAATAACTTAGCTATATAACTTAATTAACCCTCTCCCTCTAAGAAACACATTTTGACCAGTTTGTAGTCCCTTACAAAATCAAATTAAATTAAAGACCTTTCTTATCATACTTAATTGTTCAAGGCACCATTTCCAACCCTAAGATACTGATGAGCAGCAAACAGCATATAACCTGAACAGCCTGCAAGGATGTTCTGGTTTTATGCTGGTTGCATATAGCCATTTTTACTTTGCTTCTGAGCAGTAAAGGGTAAAGATTAAAAAAAATGTTTGCAAAGATAACTTGACTTAGCTTGTTTGCAAAGTTAACTTGACTTAGCTTGTTTGCAAAGTTAACTTGACTTAGAAGTTTTTGATGTAATTGAACACTAATATGTTAATAATTTAATGCAAATAATGTTGAGAATATATAGAAACTCATATTTCTTACAATGCTGGCCTATTGGGTATTTTAATCTCCAGCCTTCTGTTTGGGTCTATATTACCCTCTGTGAACATTAGTCAAGTTACCATAATTAAGTGCTTTTGTGTAAAGGATAATTTTATTTGCAATAATACATGTAACGTTCCAGCTGAGTGCATCGCACAGTAAAGTCCAGGGAGGTGGATTTAGAAATGAGACAGAAGCCAACATTGTGAACCATGTCATCAAAGGATTTGCACATGTAATGAGTTAGTTAGTAGCTGCAAACCAGTTTAACCAATTTGATTTGTTTTTTGGAAATATGTATGTACAGGTATTTGCACATGAGCATGTTTTAAACAAGTAAATAGTCATTACCGTACACATGATTTTATGGAAGTATGCCACCATTTTGTAAAATATAGTGTTTTAGATCACCTTCACACAATGTTCTCAAAGTGAGCTTTTGTGGTTGCCTTTTGTCTGTGCATTGTCGGTCATGTGTAGTCAACATTTACCTTGTGAAAACTCAAGAGGCAATATTTGTTGCCCAATCTTCATGAAACTTGGTCAGAACAATTGTCTCGATAATATCTCAGCTAAGTTTGAAAACTGGGGTTTAAAATGAGGTCACTAGGTCAAATTAAAGAAAAGCCTTGTGAACATTCTAGAGGCCACATTAATTATCAAATATTCATGAAACTTTGTCAAAATAATTGTCCCAATATTTGCTATGTTTAATACTGGTTCACCTGGGGTGAAAAAACAAGGTTACTAGGTCAAAATAAACAAAAAGGCTTTTGAACACTCTAGAGGTAATATTATAATATTTGCCCCAATGATATATCTGCAGAGTTGAAAACTGGGCACATTTGGTCAAACACAAGGTCTCTAGGTTAAATTGAAGTAAATGCTTGTTAATACTGGAGGCAACATTTAAACCAATCTTAATGAAATTTGGTGAAAACATTTGTCACAATAATATATTTGCTGAGTTTAAAACTGGGTCTTCATGAAATTGGTTCTGATAATGTGTCCTAGTAATATCTTGACCAAGTTCAAAACAGGGTCATGAGGGATTAAAACTAGGTCCATTTATAGAAAAAGCATGTAAACACTTTATAGGCCATATTAAATATTTGTCCAAATAGTATCTTGGCAAAGATTGAAACAAGGTTATTTGGGGTCATTTACTAGGTTGTTATGTGGAATTAAAGAAAAGTCACATTTGTTTGGAATGTGTTAATAAAACTTTCTCAGAGCATTTGTCTGTATTATTTCTTGGCAGAGTGAAATAAGATTCTTGTCCTTTGAAAACCATGGCCGCTATGAGGTGGGGATGTTTTTCTTATGTGGGTATGGTAAAATCATTTTAACACTCAAAAAGACATATTTTTGACCCACTCTTCTGAAAATTGCTCAATTGATTCAAAAACTGTGTGATTATGATGTCTTGGTTCAGTTTGAAAATGCGTGTGGTTTGTGCCAAAAAAGGCTGTCAAGTTTTGAGTTTGCCTTTGAAGTCTGTTGTAAAACATTGTGAAGCTACTTGCTCAAAACAGTTGAGTTTCTTGGCGGTCTGTGCTTTGGCTCTCTTGCTTTCACCATTTGGAGGAATGTGGCGGGGTCCTACAAATGATAAATATTCTGGGAAAAGGGTAATCAATTTGTTGGAAAGCATGATTATACAATTGTATTCTACTTCGAAATATTAATATGATACCTTGCTATAAGAAGATTGTAAATTACATGATGCTCCAATTTTGTTTGATGAAAATTAATCAATTTATTAACATTGCCTCTTACTATGTCAGATTTTGTCCTTCTTTTTAACACCAAATACACTAAAAGGTGAATTTATATTATAGCGGACGAAAAATTGAGCAGGGTAATGGGGCCCCCAATAAGCCTTTAAAAATCAATAAACAAACATATTTATAGAAAGTCATAATATTGATAATTGTATTTTCAGTTTTGATTTCCTTTAAGAAGAACTATGTAAATACCAAATGAGACCTTACCCCCACACTGTCATTTTATCTGTGAATATGAAACATTTGGTACATTTAATGCCTGAATATGAAACATTTGGTACCATTTTAGAATGAATATGTAACATTTGGTACATTTTATGCCTGCATATGAAACAATTGGTACATTTTATGCCTGAATATGAAACATTTGATTCATTTTATGCATGGATGAAACATTTGGTACCATTTCAAGAATGAATATGAAAAATTTGGTAAACTTATGCTTGAATATGAAACATTTGGTACATTTTATGCATGAATATGAAACATTTGATTCATTTTGTGCATGGATATGAAACATTTGGTACATTGTTTGCATGACCATGAAAAATTTGGTACATTTTATACATAAATATGAAACATTTGGTACATTTTATGCCTGAATATGAAACATTTGGTACATTTTATGCCTGAATGTGAAACAATTGGTACATTTTATGCTTGAATATGAAGCATTTGCTTCATTTTATGCATGAATATGAAACATTTGCTACATTTTATGCATGAATATGAAACATTTGCTTCATTTTATGCATGAATATGAAACATTTGCTACATTTTATGCATGAATATGAAACATTTGCAACATAATTTTTTGTATTATCTCAGGTGGGCATTTCAGGCAGTGAGATTGGAGTGATTGCCCCTTAAAGAGGTCAGGTCCTTCACCTGAGGGAGAAGCTAGGTCAGGGTCACCATCAGGGGTCAAGTGTAGAGGTGAACACAGTAGACCAGTACCAGGGCAGGGATAAGGACATCATTATCATATCGTTTGTCATGAGCTCCAGTTGTGAAAAGGAAAAGGTTTGTGGAAAGAAAATGAGGCTTTGTGATTTCTAAGTTGGTTCAGTTTATAAAGTTTGTACCAAACGTTCATTAGTGCTTGTAGCTTGTAGTGCTGTTTCATTTTAAACTTTGTTTTATTTCTATCTTGTGATAACTTAGTTTAAATTTGTCAAATTTCCCAGAAGTCTGTTGCATGGCCCCCTAAAAGATTTTTTAAGTATGTTTCAAAGTTTGCTGCTTGGTAGATATTTGTACAACCTGCTTTCAGAAAGCTTAATATAGCAGTTACACTGATCAAGTGTATATGTGTACATCTTAGCTGTCCGGACGGTAACTTAGTCATTTGTCATACAATTTTAAATTCATGCACATACAATGATTACCATCAATAAACAACGTTTTGCATGTTATACCAATGTCTCTTCATCAAAGATCGCATTTGGGCATTATGTTGGATTTACAGTGTATATGGTTTGTGGGGACTGTAACTTTGTCATTCGTCACCCATTTGTAAGATAAATGTCCACTAATAACTGCAGTTAGAAGACAAAGTGTTTCAAGTAAAATCAGTCTCCCTATCCCAAAGGTCAAAATCAAACTAAGAGGTCAAAGGCCAAATAGTCATAAAACAGCTTTTCTAGACTGCATCTTCATCATTTATCATGCAATATGAAAATAACCACCATGAGAAGACAATGCGTTGCTTGTAACATCTGTCTCCATCTCTCAAAGGTGAAGGTTAAAAATTTTCATAAAACATGACTCTGAAAAGAAAGAAAATCATTGTGTCAATCTTGAAGTAGAAGTCTGCCATTATTCAACATTCTTGAATCTCATGCTTACAGCTGCATTGATAAAATGACAACTTCTAGGGGCTGTTCCATAAACGATCGTACGACAATGTTAACTTACGAGAGATTTTTTTAATTTTAATACGTAGACGAACTAGCTCGCTATGCTCATCAAATATATACGGCGCTAGAGATGCCAATGTAATTAATTAAGTTCTGAAAATTTTAAACATATGATATGGACTTTAGCAATTATGCATCTTCTAAAAATACATTGTATCGTAAATGTGTATTACGATTTTTATTGAAACGGTCCCCAGGATTGTACATAGCTGTATGTCTACACAGTGATATATAGCAAACACTCACAGCTAAACTATGTATTTGATGTGTTTGGTTTAGTGTTTTGTTGGAATTATTTTCAGAACAAAGGCAGAAAATTATGGGATTGATTGGAAAATTGATTGCAATTAGTTCTAAGTTTTAATAAAATAAAGATATGTTTATTTGCTCAGCTTGAAAACAAGAACCTCTCACGCCATGACTAATGGTTCAGGTTTTCTACAGTCTTTGTAAATGAAGTTGTTTATATTGAACACTTGCCTAGTAATTACTAAATCTCTGAGTATCATATTGGCCAACGTATATGAGCCTCATTCTGGGAAAACAAGGCTTTATGCATGTGGGTAAAGTGTCGTCTCATAATAACCTGTTCAGTACAGGCTCATCAAGGACAACACATTCGGCATTAACTGGATATTAGTTTAGAGGAGACTGACTTAAAATGACAAAATGTCATAAAAGTGGAAAGTGTCATCTCTGATAAGCCTATATGGACGGCACAGGCTAATCTGGGACGACACTTTACCCACATGCATTAAGCCCAGTTTTCCCTCAACAAGGCTAATATTATTCAACTTTTTTGTTTTTGTTTTAATCAGCCCGGAGAACTCCTAAAGGACGTGCGGCGCCTCAATGTGGCTGTGACCCGAGCCCGCTACAAGCTGATCCTGGTAGGGAACGTGTCCACGCTGAGGCAGTATGGGCCCCTGGATCATCTCCTTAACATCCTGGCCGCCGATCAGCAGATATCCTTTGTTGATAGGATTTGCCGGGGTGCTAAATATTAAGTCAGTCAATCTGCTCAATGGTGGCCATTATTTGATACCAAGATATTTTTTCTTTCTTAATCCAATTCCTCTATACAGCTGTGAAAAATATTGAGAAAATAAAGTATAAATTTTTATTTTTTTTCGATTAATAAAAATCACTTAGTCAGCTTATCCACATAATGGTGTTCATTAGTTGATGTAAAGATATTTTTACTTTCCTACATGTATGTACTGAAAACTGAGCAACCCTGATCAAAGTTTACAGGTGAAGGGTTTATGGCCTTGTATTGATTCAAGTTCTTAAATCAGTGTAGTTTTCGCCTGTTCAAAACAATGACAAGTGTTTCAGTATAAAAATTTCAACATTTTTAGCTCCGCTGTTTTGGGAGAAAACCCGAGGTATTGTCATTGCCAGCTCGCCGTCAGCCCTAGGCATTGTGCTTATACCTTAACATTTAACTCTAATATCAAAGTGCTTCCACCTACAACTTTGAAACTTCATATTTAGATGCACCTTGATAAGTTCTACACGCCACACCTAATTTTGGGTCACTAGGTCAAAGGTCAAGGTCACTGTGACCTCCTATATAAAACTTTAACATAGGCTCTAAAATCAAAGTGCTTCCACCTACAACTTTGAAACTTCATATGTAGATGCACCTTTATGAGTTCTACACGCCACACCCATTTTTGGGTCACTAGGTCAAAGGTTAAGGTCACTGTGACCTCTAATATAAAACTTAAACATAAACCTTAGCATTGGCTCTAAAATCAAAGTGCTTCCACCTACAACTTTGAAACTTCATATGTTGATGCACCTTGATGAGTTCTACACTCCACACCCATTTATTGGTCATTAGGTCAAAGGTCAAGGTCACTGTGACCTTTAATATAAAACTTTAAAATAGGCTCTAAAATCAAAGCGCTTTCACCTACAAATTTGAAACTTCATATGTAGATGCACCTTGATGAGTTCTACATGCCACATCGAATGTTGGGTAACTAGGTCAAAGGTCAAGGTCACTGTGACCTCTAAAAAAATCTAAAAAAATCTGACAAGCTTTCGCAGCCGACCGTTGGCACCTAACCCTGCTCTTGTGTTTACAACATTATGTCTTGCACACGATCTATTCAATTCATATTCTGTTAAATAGCTGTATGTTTGTCAATTTGAAATAAGCTTTATCAACTATACAGATGTCAATACAAATTACAATCCTTTAATAATTCATCCTTAACGCTAAAACATTATCACAATAGATAGGATGTCCATTCAGCCCATTGCAGTTTCCCAGTTGGCGTCAGATGAACTGTAACCTGTTGGGACTATGCAGCACTTACCAGTGACAAGGTTTACGATGTCATTGATATCCAAAGTGCTGTAATTCACTTATTTTCAAAGTGAAATTAGTTTCAAAAGAGATTTATTGCTGAACCCAGTGTTGCACGTTTTCTGGACATGAACTTCATTTGAAACTAGATTCCCTGCAGTAATTGTGTGTCAGATATGTGCCCATGTTTGTGGTGTGTGGCATTTAACCCATACGGAGTCGGGTGTGCACATGTTTATGGTCCCCTGCCGGTTTCACCAGAGGGGACTTATGGTTTGTGCTCTGTGTGTCAGTGAGTCCGTCAGTCTGTCTGTCTGTCAGTCAGTCACACTTTTCTGGATCCTGCGCTAACTTTAAAAGTTCTTCACTTTTTTTCATGAAGCTTGAAACATGGCCAGATGGCAATATGGAGATTATGCACGTCATTTCATTTTGTTCCTACGTCAAGAATTCTAATTGCTAGGGCAACAAATAGACTGCTGAAAATAGTGGATCCTGCACACTTTTCTGGATCCTGCGATAACTTTAAAAGTTCTTCATATTTTTTTCATGAAACTTGAAACATTGATAGATAGCAATATGGACCTGATGCACATAATTTCATTTTCTTCCTATATCAAAAATTCTGGTTGCTATGGCAACAAATATATAAATTAAAAAATCTGACAATGGTGGAGCAGGTAGGGGACATATATTGCTTGGTAATGGTCTTGTTAAATATAAAAATGTTAAAACAAGTAAAACAATTTTATAAGGCATGTTGCATGCATTCAGCAACAAATATAGTGCAGGTTAACAAAATGATAACAAACTCTTATGTGTATATTTATTAAAAATTGCATGCAGGGGACATGCATTACTTGAAATGTAATGTTAATTGTGTAATGTATGAATACAGTTAGAGCTACTTTGTTCTGATATTTATTTATTATTTTTCCATGAATGCATTTTTCATAAAGTTATTGTAGATGGATTATACAATTATTATTATGTTTATTATGATGATTCCAATGGCATGTTAATTTGCATTGGGGCATGTTTATGAAAGCTGTAAATAATACTTTTTTTGATATTATCAGTGAGATCTCCACATTTATATTTTGTATACTTAATTAACACGAATATTATTACATCAAATGTAAATTATACAATTACCAATAAACTTAGTAGTACGTTATAAGTGTAATTCCTTTTCATATATTTTTTACTAAGCGCTGCACTTATAAGGTATATTCACGTACAGTGTTTGCTGAATACTCTAGATTGTTATCCCCTGCAAAAGGCGGAGGAATGTAGAATTCGCGTTGTCTGTCTGTCAGTCAGTCAGTCTCTCAGTCCGTCCATCTGTCACAAATTTTCAGGGCTATTTCTCAAAAACTATATAAGCTATCAACATGAAACTTCATAGGTGTATAGATATCAAGGAGAAGAAGCACCATGCACAAGAACCATAACCCTTCACTTTGGTTAATAATAGTTATTGCCCTATTGTTTTATTGTGGGATGTAAATGTTCAAGGCCAAATCTCAGATACCATGCAAGTCTTCAACATGAAACGTCATGGGTGTATTGATGTTAATGACGAGATGTGCCATGCTTTAGAACCATAACCCTTCACTTTCTTAAATAAAAGTTATTGCCCTTTAATGTTTTTGTATGATGTAACTTTTTAGGGCTAAATCTCAGATATAATAACATTTCAACATGAAACTTCATTGGTGTGTAGAAATCAATATGGGAAGACAGGGCCGTACCCAGGATTTTTTTACTGGGGGGGCCCAACCGAGGAGGGTTTGGGAGGGGTTCCCCCTCCCTATATATATACTTTTTTTAATTTGGCACTTTGCAAGGTGAATTTTAATGCTTATAAAAAAACGTATTTTGTGATATGAATTAATGGAATATAACAAGTAAACCAGCACATTTCGGAAGTCTTAAGCTTTAAACATTGGTGTGAATTCACAACAATATTAAAAGCTTTAGATTTCCGAAACTTACAGGTTTAAACTGACGATTATCCACATCAACTCTCGTATTGCTTCCACCATTTTTTCTCACAAATCAATAACGTCACAGTTTTTTGTAATCTGATTTTTTGGGAAAGACCTTGCCAGTATTTAGGAAAAAAATTGCGCGAAATGCCTAATTTTGGGGGGAAATAATGAAAGTCTTAAATAATCAATTTAAGATATTTTACTGTTTTCAAACAAATTCAAGGAAAGAGATAATTTATTTATACAATATTTTTCTACACTGGATCAGGTTAACTTATATAATGAGATCGATTTGTTGTTACAATTGACATTTTTTTACCAATGAGCCATTAATAGGTTGATATTACTCAATTCTCGGTACTCAATTATTTTAAATACTGAATTCTGCCAAATTCTTATCTGTTGCTGATATTCTCATCGTAGTCTTTTTCAGTGATTTCCTTTCAAAAATTATAAATACTCAGTTTTAATACCTTTGTCAGTGTTTTTGTTCCGGATCAAATTCAGGGCCCTATTCTCAATGCAAAAAGTATATATTGGGACTTAAAAATTCCCAATAAAAGGTTTAAAAGGTTTAAAAAAAACACAATTAAACTTTTAGAAGGGAAAAATACGTATAGGGCCTTCTCAAAGAAGGAAAAAAACTTGAGTCGGCAATTATCAGACCATAGTCTACGACCTCCTGTAGCAGTTGCTTCCATTCGCTCACGGAGTGTATATTGTAATCTAGAGTCCGTGATTCGCTGCACTTATCAAAATACATGTTACATCAACCATCGATAGATGAATCATTCATGATCACAATGGGGGACTGATCGGGGATGTGTGTACAAGGCGATAAGAAAACATTGCCTAGAGGCTTATCTCGATTGGCGAGCGTTAATCCCCTTGTTTATCAGGGACAATAAAACATAGCTGCTCTTTTGTTTTGAGGGAAAGTGTACTGTGGGCCCTTGCACGAGAGAACAAATTGCAGTGGGTCGATTATTAAAAAAAATCATAGTTCGACAGCCAGCTGGGGGGGCCCGGGCCCCTGGGCCCATGGCCTGGGTACGGGCCTGGAAGAAGTGCCATGCACAGGAACCATAACCCTACACTTACAAGTTACTTATATAAGAGTTATTGCCCGTTGTTGTTTTTGTATTATGAAACTTTTCAGGGCTATATCCCAAATACGCCACTATATTTTGATATGAAATTTCATGGGTGTAGAAGATATCAATTAGGAAAATTCCAATGCATAAAAACATGGGTTGTAAGATGTAAGTCAACGTAACAATGTATGATGATGTTGACTTGCATGGAAAGTTGATTCCTTATTCTATATTTTAAATGTATTTGTATTCATTTCATGGGTATCTTAGATTCTTAATGTGTTTTCAACAATACCATGATAAATATTATTTTTGATTAATTTAACAAAAAATATTCCACCAATATTGACTAATGTTTTAAGCATGAGCGCGATGATTCTCGATACTGTTAATAATCGAATCAAATAGCAATGCCCGACAAACCACTACAACAGGTTTGTTCGAAGAACGCGCGCATAAATATTTAAAATATGTACGGATACTTCGCGTGTGGCCGGTTGACTCATATGTTTTAATTTCACTTCCATTCTTCTTTTGGTTTTCTGATTTGTATATATAGGTTAATGACCAGCAATATGTAATAATGTAAAATAAGCCGCGAAAACTCCGCGTAACATCCCGTTGTGCGTGTGATGCAGCTAAGAACTGCACAGAAAAAGGCATTCGCTATCTTTGATCTCATTCATTGAACTCTACCTTTCACCAACTCCTATCACAATCAACGCCGTATATCTTTTTTTTAAAGATATTTCTTGTTACCAATTTGTTTAATGTTTTTGATATCGGTCAATGGTGTGAAGGTAAATATTGAAGCAACGCTTTTAACATAAGCACCGCTCATGGTTGCTAAGCGTGACATGGTTTATAGGAAATTTCGAATTGTGCAGTTCCCTTACAAAATCGGCTCTACTTCAGTTTCTGTTTAAGCGGTAATTAGAGTGGGGGCTTTTGTTGTTGATGTTGTTCAATTTGTTTATTTGATGAAGAAGATTCATCAATAACGTATTGTTACAATAACAAACGAAACAAGTAGGCCGATTTCAATCGTAAAAAGTAAGCTAATGACGTCATAAATGGATAAAAATCAAATGTCCAATTTAACGCTAGTGTAATCGACACCTTTGTAAAATACAATGTAGTCTGACAAACACAGTTTAAATGGGAATATCTAGACTACAGTCAAAATGGTTTTATATTTGTAATATAATAATTAATTGTCGATTATAAGAATTCATTATAGTGTGTGCTCAGTCGATTATTTTATGTTTTTTAAGCATTTATTTATCACATACTATCAATTATTATTACGGTAAATGGTGTTAAGAAACTCCTACTCAAACTGAATCCTTACAAGGCCGCAGGGCCAGATCAAATCAAACCCAGAATCTTACGGGAATGTGCAAGTGAAATCGCACCTATTTTTACAATTCTTTTTAACCAATCACTTATTTATGGTTCTGTCCCTTCTGACTGGTCCATACGCTTTTGTAACTCCTTTTTTTAAAGGTGAAAAGTACCAAGCTAGTTATTATAGACCAGTCTCATTAACATGTATTGCCTGTAAATTGCTGGAGCATATCGTTGTTAGTAACATCATAGACCATCCTGACTACTTTAATACCCGGGTGGACAACCAACATGGTTTTCGAGCCCGGTGGTCTTGCGAAACCCAACTTGTGGGTTATATCCATGACTTAGCTTATACCATGCAGAGAGACCAGATGGAAGTTGTCATCATGGACTTAAGCAAAGCCTTTGATGGTTTTCATCACGGTAGATTGTTGCTGAAACTAGCCCATTATGGCATCACGGGCACTACACATTCTTGGATTAAAGCTTTTCTCGTAAACCGTAGTCAACAGGTTGTTGTAGATGGGGCAGCTTCCACCATGGCCCTTGTAATTTCTGGTGTACCCCAGGGATCAGTTCTTGGACCTTTTCTGTTTCTGCTCTACATTAATGATCTACCTTCGTCTGTGAAGTCAAACGACCGTCTATTTGCGGATGACTGTGTCATCTACAGATGCATAAAAACTTCGGCTGACACTATTCAGTTTCAGAGAGATCTTGATAGCATTGTGGGAGCAGAAATGGAAGATGTCTTTTAACATAGAAAAATGTTATAAAATGCATGTTACGAGAAACCGTACACCAGTAAAAACAGCCTACACTCTTCACAATCAACCTCTGTCTGTTGTAAACCAAGCAACTTATCTTGGCGTTTAAGTAAGCTCAACTTTAAACTGGTCACCCCACGTAAATAAAATTAGTAGTAAAGCAAGTCAGAGCTTAGGATTCGTAAAACAAAACATTCAATGTTCTAAAATTTAAACTAAGGCAGCGGCATATAACAGCATTGTTAGATCATCCTTGGAGTATAGCTCTAGTGTGTGGGACCCTTACCATCAGAAGGATATTGATAAAATTGAAAATGTTCAGCGTCAAGCCGCCAAATTTGTAACGAATAATTACAGCAAGACCCCGAGCACAGTCACAAATATAATTATGGATTTGAATTGGAATACCTTGCAATCAAGAAGACAACAAGCTAGACTCATTTTGTTTGATAAAATAGTATATAATCATGTGGACGTCAATCCCCTACACTATCTCACTCCATACAATAGACACACCACGACATCACCATCACATGGCGTACCAAATACCACCAAGTACAGCTGATTACCACAAAGTGTCTTTCTTTCCAAGAACATTTGTACAATGGAACACACTTCCATCTTATGTAGTCAGCGCTGATACGATCCCTGGATTTAAATCCGCGCTGTCTACATCAGTGTTCCATTCTTAGTTCACACGTTTTTGCTGTTATCCTGTTTTTAACTCTACTAATATTCTCAGCACATGCACAGCAGTATATGTATACATTTAAGTCTTAAGGGTTTAAGGTGTTAGGCTTTGCACCTTTTTATCACTGTTGATAGGATTTTCCTGAGTGGGTGAGTAACTCGGGTAACCTATCAATCTATTTATTTTTAACCCCCCCCCCCACCCCCCACACACACACGCATGGCCATAATGTATCAGTATTGAACATAGCCATTATTATTTTAAAAAAAGAAGAAGAGGAAAAATAAATATAAGTATAAACACCTTTATATATGAACTTGACATGAAGTACCGCTACACGCATGCGCACGTTTGAAATCGGTACTGAAGTGTTGACTGTTTCATATACACGGTTTGTGTAGATTCAAGTTCGAATCCTGCTGAAGGCGCTATGGAAAAGGGTGTTGATTAGATTACAGTGTTTTTTTTCTGAACGATATGACCACAGTCAACTTCTCAATTCAACTAAACTAACTACCGGGGTATATGCGTGAAAAAGTAAAATACATTATATACCGGTAATACACGCTTTGATTTCAGGTACAATCCATCGATATGCCCCTAAAATTAAACATAGTTCAGTAACGTCTTCGTTTTGAAGTGTATTCGAAGATTGAATCCTAAATATAAAAAATATTTGTTATACTGTATACATGAAAAGTTATCAACGATTTAGAAACAAAGCATTAAAGTCACTAATAAGCTTTAGAAATAGACATTTCAGTCGTCAGTTATATGACCAAAATGTTAAATATAGTATTGTAATTAGTCATGCAATTAACATTATACTTATACAATTGTTGACATCTAAGAGCTCGGGGAACCCCGCCCACTGTTAATTTTCTAGTCAATTCAATTGTATTTGCAAATATATAAGTACATAGCCAAACTGCTTACATAAGACATGTAATAGCGGTGTAAATAAATGCTTATACAACATGATGGTGGAAAGTATGGTATATATCAAATGGGCATGAAATAATAATTAATAAATGGTTATAGGAATGTTGACCATAATACTATATGAAAAAAGAAACCATCTCGTTGACAACATAAACTCGATCAATGGTGGTGACATTGGTTGCCGTAATACTACACACTCACAAAGAACAACAACAAAAAGGAACAGGAACAATATAAACATATGTACTTAATTAATACTAATTGTAACTAGATCTTAGATCGAAGGCCATTCTAGTAATTAAATTTAGCTAGATTAATTAATATCTTCCTATTCGAAGTAGTCATAAGTTGCTTAAATTTTATAATAGAAGGCCAGTGTAGATAATATTTAGGTAACAACAGTTATCTTAAATCTCTATATAATGGACAAATTAACAAAAACTGGTATCCATTCTCAATTACACTCATATTACACCGTGTACATAGTTGTCCGCTTCTATGACTATTTCTTTATCTACCTTCTTCAATGAATAGTGAGTGTGCAGAACAGCAAAGTCTAGTCAAACAAACTCTATCCCTAACATTTACAACAATATCTAGTTTTCAAAATCAAAATTTGATTTAAATAAATGATAAGTATCAAGTTTGGGCAAGTTATCAATATAACTGGCCCATGTTTGTAAACTGATATACTTAATACGTCCACAGATACAATTAACATCACCAGTGGTTATCTCAGATTTATAATACAACAAATACAATCCTAATTCCTGAAGCAATATCTTTTATTTATTACCCCAGTTAGAAATATGCGAATTAACGTCATCTAATTCTATCAACAATTTATTAAGTAATAAATCTGGATTCTTCTTTATTTTGAACCAAAATTTAATGATACGCATCTGTTTTACACCCTCTAAACGAAAACGACCCAGCTCACCATACACTGCCGCGGACGTAGTTTGTGGCCGTATAGACAGTGTCTGTTTTAGAAATGGACTTTCTCTATCTCGGGGCTTGGATGGAATCCCAAAATCTCGGAACCGTAGGTCGATATTGCCAAAATCATAGCATCAAAAAGACGTATTTTATCAACAATACCAAATGCGATTTTAGAAAAGAGTTTATTTAGAGCAAACATTGCCCTAGACGCTTGTTTAGATAAGGCTTCCTGCGCTTTAAAAAAATGCCGTTCGAGGACTATGTCACACCGAGTCAAGTACACTTATTTACTACCTCGAGCTTAA
Source organism: Dreissena polymorpha (assembly GCF_020536995.1). Classification (NCBI taxonomy): domain Eukaryota; kingdom Metazoa; phylum Mollusca; class Bivalvia; order Myida; family Dreissenidae; genus Dreissena; species Dreissena polymorpha. Next base: position 63,711,246 of record NC_068366.1, on the reverse strand, counting down.
TAGCATTACATTTAACATCAATATTTTTAATTCAATGCCTTTATTAAAAAACATAAATACAAGCTTGCTGGTGTTCACAGATATGCCCCATTTGCTACAATGCATGTATTCATGCAACCTATCCAAAAGACGCTAGAGTCCCGCTGCTGAGTAAGAGAATATATGTGTAATGCTGTATCGTCAGCAAATAACAACGTGAATAATGTTATGTTGTTGAGATTTACATATTCTGTAGAATCACTATACAAAAAGTCATATATATCGTTTACGAACAATATAAAAAAATAATCGTTGTTCGAAGTCCATAATTTTCATCCTATTGTTCCCAAACTTGCACAGGTTTTTTTTATCAATGAGGACCCAACCCAAACTCTATATGAGCAATATCGGACCATAAGTCGAGAATAATGTCTCTTTGAATTTAAAAATAAAAGTGAAAAACTGCTTGGTTAGGTGATTATGTCAACATTTTTCATCAGATTCTTTCCAAACTTACAGTGTCTTCATATCAATGAGCATTTTTACCTCATTTATAATGAGAAACATCGGGACAATAAGTCCAGAATTTTTTCTATTACATTTGACAAAATAAACAATTTCCACTTGTTTAAAAGATTTCACAACTTTCGTCTGAATCTTTCCAAACTTGTTAAGTGTTTTTATATCAGTATTACTCGAACCCTATTGAAAATGATGAATATCGGAGCAATAAATCTATTATGATCTTTTACTGAATTTCAAAGTATTGTGAAATGCAGCTTCTTTATGCAATTTACAGTTTTCATTCAATTTTTTTTATAACTTTTACAGTGTTTTCATAGCAATGAGTACCCAACCCCTGTCGTAAATGAGCAACGTAAGAATAAGTTCAGAATCATGTCCCCTTGAAGTTGAGAAAAATATTAAATTAAACTTACAAGATGAAGCAGATTTTTTAAAACCTACACAGTTCTTTTCCATTAATGAACTGCACACGGATGCCAGTAAAAAAGGAAACCAATGTAAATAAAATTAACTATGAACTATTTGGGGGATACAATACAAAATCATAGATAATGGTTATTTGGGGGTTATAACACAACATCATAAATAATGGTTATTTGGGGGTTATAATACAAAATTATAGATAATGGTTATACCAGTATCTTTTTCTATTTTGTTTAAAATAATCGGCCAATATATTAATATTTACAGTAGAAAAAAATCGTTCCATGTAACGTCATTGAGTGTCTTTAACACTGAAATTCCCGACGCCCTTTGATGCTCTGTATCAATACTTATCTTGGTCAATAATTAAATTAATCTGGTATATTTATTAAAACACACACACGCAGAAATACATACAGTCCAGCGTTATACTAGAGAATGTTCACCAGCGAACCTCGGCCACGCGCCAAACACGCTGCGTCTGCAACGCTGGATGCTGATTGGTGTGGGCGGGGTTAACCTAAGGTCAGCATTATTATGACTGACGGCTGGACATTATATTGAGTACCTGCTAAGTGAACATGTACCAGCATGAGCCTATTTTTACCGTTTGGTTACCAGTCCAGTACCTGGGTGGTGAAAATGTACCAGCTAAGTCTATGTTATTAGCCAGTTCAGTGCCTTGTTCGAAAATGCACCTTCTTGAGCCTATGATAAGGCATGTGGGTAACAGTCCAGTAACCGGTTTTTAAAAAAGTACCTGCCTGAGTCTATGCTCAACTTGTGTGGGATTGAAATGAGAAGCCTGGGCATATAATTAGCAAGTGGGTACCCGACCAGTGCACTGGAAGTGAAACATTTACCTCATTGACCCTATAATAACCATGTGGGTTTAAGTCTGATACCCCAATATTGAACATTTAATGACCTGAGCCTATGCTCACCATGTGGGTAGCAGTGCAGTATGAGTTGCCGAACCATTTGTTCACATCATGATTTAACACTCGTTTAGGAAAAACAAGACGTTTTCTATTCTGATTACTACAGATATTTAAACAAATGCGAAAATTTCTGTTATTTATTCGTATCCACCAGCGGGAAATTTCTCTAACCTTTTAACTGCTGTTGATGAAAGTAAAAAGCCAAAAACATGGGTAAAACAGCTACGCCAAACGAATACCAACAACAATTACAGCGTATGCCTTATATTGACGGGGCCATACGCAGGAATTCTTTACTGGATTTTTTTTAATTTGGTACTTTTCAATGAATTTTATTGCTAAAAAAGCTTATTGTGTGATATTAATTTACGGAATATAACAAGTAAATCAGCACCAAGAAATGTATTATAAAGTATGACAGACATATAACCATAATAGTGTTTATGTCCCCAACCACTATAGTGGGGGACATATTGTTTTTGCCTTGTCTGTTGGTTTGTTTGTTGGTTTGTTGGTTTGCGTCAAACTTTAACATTTGCCATAACTTTTGCAATATTGAAGATAGCAACTTGATATTTATCATGCATGTGTATCTCATAGAGCTGCACATTTTGAGTGGTAAAAGGTCAAGGTCAAGGTTATCCTTCAAGGTTAAATGGGAAATATATTGGTCAAAATCGCTCATTCAATATTCACTTTTGCAATATTGAAGCGACTTGATGTTTGGCATGCATGTTTATCTCCTAGACTGCACATTTTAAGTGGTAAAATATCAAGGTCAAGGTCATCCTTCATGGTCAAAGGTCAAATACATGGGGGGGGGACATAGTGTTTCACAAACACATCTTGTTTTCTCTTTGATTTCAAACCTCCTCTAAAGTTTAAAGTAAATTCCTAATAAAATGTTTATCATCTACTACACACATTTTAACTTTCACCATCATCAACATAGATGGACAATCACACTTGTCTACAACTCCGAAATTAGATTGGACTTAGAAACGTTCTATATTTGGACTTAAGATGTGCTTTATAATAACCGTTTTCCGGAGGTTTTATACGAAACGCTTTCAGATATTGAGATGATTTTTGGTATGTGATTTTACCTACATGACCTACAGATGAAGAGTGAAATTCATTCCGGTCGATTGATTTTTGGCGAAGTTATGGGCCTTGTACTTAACATGTTTATTTTTTATAATAACTGCTTTCCAGAGTTTTTTACCCAACTCTTTCAGATATTGAGCTGGTTTTGATGCTCCCGGTAGGGTGGCATTAGCGGTCTGACTGTCAGTCCGTCTGTCCTTCCGGCATTTCATTTTCCAGACAAATTTTCAAAACGTTTAAAGACATTGACCTGCTATTTGGTGTGTGAGTCTACCTATGTGACTTACAGAAACCCGGGTACTCATGAGTATACTTGCATGTACCCCAGGTACGGTAAAAACTTTAAAAACGTACCTGGTCGATATTCGATTGTACCATAGTTGTATTCCCGCCTAAAATCCGATTTCGTGAAACGACATTGTTTATCTTAAACAAACTTCTCTTTAAAAAAAACTGCATTAATATGTATTTGTGTATGAGTTCCGATAATATAGAGGCCATTTAACAGAAAATTTGCATACATGTGAACACAACTTTATACGATGCCTATCCAAATAAGCAGTTCATAGCCGTCAGGTGATGTCTGACGTACTTAAATTTCAAAGTAATCGCTATGATCGGGTTTCCTTCCCGTGAATTCGTTTCCTCGAAATTAGCAGATGACATACACATTGCAGCTCCATTCCAGTATACTACACGCCACCTAATGCAAAGTAAGAGCGCATGTTATTCTCCGCCGTTCAATAACCGATCCGATATAAATATCATGGAAACCCTAAATAAAAAACAAAAACTCTGAAAGGTCGTATGAATTAAAGTTTTATTGACACGTCAGATATAGTATTTATAGTGGTCAGGATTATAAATGATATGAAGATCATGAATACTTTTTTGAGAAGGTCTTCGACAAAGTTAAGGGATTTGTTACATTATTTAAATAGGAAATTATTTGAATCATAATAAAAACATTAGCCTTCTTGTTTTTTTTATATAGATTTAGTTGGACACACGTTATTTTAAGCTTTCGATCTCTGTCTCTGACCATTCGCACATGAGATTTTTCTTGCTCTCGCGATACCTCTTGACGGAGACGATGCATTCGGGCGGTATCCAACCCTCTACCAGCACCTCTTGGTAGAACCTCGCCCAGTTATACGCATGTTATTCTGGTAGTTGCTGCTTTGTGGCGTCACGCAAGTCCACGATAGGGATCCCATGTCTCCTCAGGCAGCCCACATCGATCTCAACGATTACGACCTCTGCGTCGTTTTTGGCCTTAAGAGACGCGAAGTCTAGCACTTTCGTTAAACTCGCCGAGGTAGAGATATACTCGGATACGCTGTAATTAGGGCGACCGCCGCATCCGACATGCGATTGGATACTCTTGAATGCATAAAGGTTTCTTGCAAACAAGCCAAGAGCCGGAGTTTCTGCTAGACGCAAGACCCGGAACAGGTTGCCGAGACCTCCAGGCAACGATCGCATATTGTTCGCACATAATCACAACACTCACGAGTGACTAAGTTATCGATCTGGATACAGGTTCCCTCGTCGCACTCACTATCTGTGCGGTTTTGGACCTTCCACATCCGATAACCGGCGTTGACAGGTAGTGCGTCACCGCCAGGCAACACACCACTAACTGTAACGCAACCTTGTGCATAGTTGATATGTACAGGGACCATACAACAAAACTATGTATCATTATCATTTTTTATCACATGCCTTACCCTGCTTCCCATGTAATGTAACCATAACGAATATTTTTATTTTACACACGTGAAATATACTTTGTAAGCGCGTTTTCATTGTAGTTGTTGTAGAAGTAGCAGCAGCAGCAGTAGTAGTAGTAGTAGTAGTGGTAGTATTATAAGTAGTCGTAGTAGTAGAAGTAGTAGTAGTAGTAGTAGTAGAAGTAGTAGTAGTAGTAGTAGTAGAAGTAGTAGTAGTAGTAGTAGAAGTAGTAGTAGTAGTAGTAGTAGTAGTAGTAGTAGTAGTAGTAGTAGTAGTAGTAGTGGTAGTAGTTGTAGTAGTAGTAGTAGTAGTAGAAGTAGTAGTAGTTGTAGTAGTAGTAGTAGTAGTAGTAGAAGTAGGAGGAGGAGGAGTAGAAATAGTTGTAGTAGAAGTAGTGGTCGAAGTAGTAGTAGTTTCATATAATAATAATCATGATAATAAAAGTAATAATTATAATAATAATGCTATCTAGATGATCATTACATAATTAACGTAGAGAGAAAAAGACAGAAGAGATCATGTGAACATACCTTCATTTTTTATAACGATATGTTGTTCGCAATACAAACTGAACCAAGCACTGCTGTGAGCACGCCGTATTCGCTAGTTCTTTTAAATGCTTTACTCCAGTCACTCTTATATACCCGTTCACATTTTAATAGAAACAGGATGTGAGTCGCCTCATACCTGGAAAATCAATAACAAAAATATATTAATCCTGTACACTTTCCACTTTTCATAGAAACAGGATTCGAGTCACATTTTATATTGAAAATCAAGTAAAGTTTATGTATTTAAATAGATAAGATCTACGCAAAAGGCAAGGTTAAAAGCAGCCACTTAGTAGTAAAAGCATATGATAATCCTCGACTTAACGTAAAAGGTTTTAATTTTATTTGGGCCCGCAGCAACAATTCACACCTACATGTATTCATTTAATGATTTAGTTTAATTAAGCCTACGTATTTTACGACATTGCGATTTAAGATTGGGTTATGGTAAAAAATGGCGGCGTTCGTCTGCCTAGTCGTTTCGGCCAAAGACACAAATGGAAATGTATCTTTTCCCCGGGGCAATGAGTCATTGCTTCATAGATGATTTAAGTAATTTATTTACCTTAGCTGCATCTACATCAGGATGTGAAATGTTGCCAGTATGCGAACGTTTGGTAAACATCTGCAATAAACTTGTTATTTGACATTTTATTGAGAATAAAAAATTTGTTACCGGTACTTATTTGTTCATCTGTATCTTTCAGACGCTTGGTATCTAGACGTCATATAGTAGGCGTGTGTAATATAAGTCACCTGGTATTATAAAACAGTAGTATATATGAAAGACATAAAGAAAATTAAAAACACAGCATTCATTCCGTATTAACGCGCACACTATGACACTTTCCCAAAAAGAATAATCAATTCATATTTAAGAAAGACTTAAAGAGTGTCTTTCTTATATATACTACCGTCTTATCACCCGGAGCACACGACGTTAGTATATAAGAAAGACAGAACGAATATAAAATAAAACACCATTCATTCCGTAATATAACTGCGCACATTAAGACACTTGCCCAGAAAGATTAATCAAAACATATTTAATAAAGACAGACATAGTGTCTTTCTTATATATACTACCGTCTTCTCACCCGGGCAGAAGATGGTAGTATATTAGAAAGACAGAAAGGTTATTAAAAAACAGTCATTCCGTAATAACGCGCACATTAAGACACTTGCCCAGAAATAAGACTCAAAACATATTTAAGAAAGACAAAATTAGTGTCTTTCTTATATATACTACCGTCTTCTCACCGGGGCAGAAGACGGTAGTATATATATTAAGTGACGACTTTTATTTATGTATTTAAAACAATGCTACTCAAAGGGAGTATTTTCCCAGGAAGTGGGTTTTCTTCAGGGGCCTCCATGCTATAAGAAAATTGGGCTAGGCATTCTTTTGGGGGCAAGTGTATTATTGTGCGCGTTATTACGGAATAAATGCTATTTTATATAGTAAATGGCAAATCACCTGGGGCAGAAGACGGTAGTATATATACATGTAGTGACGATTTTTTTCTTTATTTAAAACGATGCTACTAAAGGGGAGAGTTGCCTATTTATGCGCCCAATCTAAACGGGACGTATTATAAGAGTACCCATGGCGGCAACGACGAGCGGGCGGCGTCCACAGCAGTGTCCGCTCTCTTATTCAAATAGTTTTCATCCAATCTTCAACAGACTTGGTCAGAAGTTGAATCTAGACAATATCTAGGTCAAGTTCCAATATGGGTCATGCCGGGTCAAAAACTAGGTCACCGGTCACTAAGTGCATTTCAAGGATATAGCATGCACTCTTGATCAGCAGACGATTTATTCCATAAATCAATCTCTGGGTTAATGGTCGCCATCTTTCTAACTACTTTCAAAAGTACAACAACAACAATAACAGTAGCGGACAAGTTTAACTGCGAAAAGTTGAAAAATTTAGTACATATGTCACGGTTGTTTAGTGGAATATATTTCTTCTCGAAAATGTGTGGCAAACGTACGTTAAGTGTATGTTTAATGTACGTTTAACGTGGCGTTATTGGCACTGCGTTTTTGTGTAGTTTTTTTCTTACAAAGTGTTTTTTTGTCAAGAAAAAAACACACACTACATGTATCTGTATATTTGTGCATTAATGTTCGCTTTATATGCGTTTTATGTGCGCAAAATATTACCTAAGACACTTTTATGTGCGTTAAACGTAAGCTTTCACGTAAGTGTTTTTTTAACAAGTTAAATGTTCGCTTTTTTGTTATGCTTAAAGTGTGCAAAATGTACGTTAAATGTGCGCTTTTGCAGAAGTGTTTTTATATACGTTAAATGTTCGCTTTTTTGTTATGCTTAAAGTGTGCAAAATGTGCGTTAAATGTGCACTTTTACAGAAGTGTTTTTTTAACAAGTTAAATGTTCGCTTTTTTGTTATGTTTAAAGTGTGCAAAATGTGCGTTAAATGTGCACTTTTACAGAAGTGTTTTTTTGTTAGTTAAATGTTCGCTTTTTCAGTATGTTTAAAGTGTGCAAAATGTGCGTTTATTCAGCAAAAACGCACACCGTTATGAATGTGGGCTATATAAACACACTTTTAACAGAAAGTGTGCTTTATGTGCACTTTTTGTTAAAAACACACATTTCTGAATGTGCGCTAAATGTGCATTTTAGTGGACATTACACTTTTAAGAGAGTATGCTATATGTGCGTTTTCCACGTTTTTAAATTTTCTTTTGTACTATAAAAATACTAAATTATAATATTTGAAAAAAATGAAAATGAAGTATTCCCATACTTTTTTTTCACAAAAATACATATGTTGGTAGGGAAGAAAAATAAGCAAAATAGAAAAATCATATAATAAAAGTGAATAATTTAATTCAAACAAACAAAAGAGGAGAAAGTATTAATATAAATAAACATTCATACACGCATACATAAATAAATATACACAAACAAAAGAAAGAAAATATTAATATAAATCAACATTCATACACACATACATAAATAAATATACATAAATATATCTATACACACAAACACATATATACACATATATACATGTGACATCAGTTTTTTTTAACATTTTTAAACATCGTAAGTTCTCTTATAGGCTTCCGAAAGTCTGTGGAGGGCTGTTCTAAATTTCTTCTCTACTTCTGGAATAGAGGTTCCATATTTCTGGCTGACTTGTTCTGAAAATATATAAAATTTAATTTTTTAGGTTCATGTTTTCATTTTTTTTTATTAATTTGTTACACAAACTATATTTAAATGTAAAACTAGAGCTTTGTTACAGACGTGACAAATACCCCCACATGCCGCATTGACACAGAATATTTTGCACGTTGTCCTCACAAAATAAGAAAAGCTTATCCTACCAAGTTTAATGTTGACAGATCAAACCAAACTCAAGTTATTGAGCAGACACCATGATAGCCCACCGACAAACTCACTCTATTATTACACCTTCCTAAACTGGCATGTGTGGGGGTATAATCATTTAACTTTGCGTAGCACCTGACATATAGTAGTAATACAATGTATTTTTTTTATAGATGGTGAATAAACTATTATTTTACCAATAATGGTAGCAGTGTCTTCTTGTGGTAGCCCAGGTCTTGGCGTCCCATGTCTGCAAGTTAAGGCCCCCTTCATAGAACAAGAGACCAGCTGTTGAGGGGAAAAGATGGCCCGCATGGCTCTCTGAAGGGCTTTTGCTTCCTTCAATTCATGTTGGATGGCTGCCTTAATCTTCTCCTGAAATATACATTTTGTTTTGTAATTTTAACACACGTTAAGTATTTTTTATAAATGTTTTTATGTTTTTTTTAGCTCCCTTGAGCACATTTTTCCTGGATACTTCGGTTGAGTTCGAAAATGGTTTTGGTTTGTCGAGAAACATGGCCGACGGTGGGAGGGCTTTTTCTTTATATTCTATAGTAAAAAAAACTTGTGAACAATCTAAGTCACATATTCGCCCAATCTTCATGAAATTTGGTCAGATCGTTTGTTTCCTGGATATATTTTTTAGTTTGAAAATGATTTTGGAGGGTGGGGTAATTTCTATACAGGCCTTTCTTTAAGAAAGAGTATTCTGGTGTAATGCCATTGCATGCATAGGAAACCCACCTCCGTTGAAAGGTTGCCATCTTGAATGGCCTGAAGGTGTTGTACAACTGGGATTGGTCTGGTCAGGGTCTGGACCCTTGGGGCTGTGCTTTGCGACCTCTCAACCAGTCTCTCTAGGGACTTCATCTGCAATATAATGAAACACTTCATTGGTCATAGATACTTTAATTGATATAATACATGACCAGCTTTGGTAAAACTTTCTATAACATGAAAGTTTGACGATTTCAAATAATAATTTTTTTCGCTTAATCACAGGCCATTATTTCCATATCGAACTTCCATACCCAGTTGTGCAAGTTCCAATGACGGCAATTATGCATAGAAAGTTTAATAAAATTATTGGTACAACCATTTAAACTTTCGATTAAGCCTGATAATAAATGGTAAGACTGAAGTCTCTGCGCTCGATATATGGTTGGACAACATTTTTCTCATAAACAAATAATGATTGAACCAGTACCTGTAATTGAAGTTCTTGCACAGTGATCTGTAGGGAGTCAACCTTTCTGCAACAAGAACATGGGTGAGACTCTCCTTGCTCAGGATCTCCATTACTTGCCTCGGTGTCTTCATACTACAACAGAAGAATCCACCATGAAATTTAAACATTCCTTATATTATCGTTTCTGTATAGTAAAAGCAGTAATCTGTCAATTTAATTTTCTAATATTCATTACTATTATTTGTAAATTCTTTTTATTTTACGATTTTATAAGTACTGATGATTTACCCCAACTTGCTCCACCATGTCATTTAGCATGTCTACGAAGCGAACTGGCACAGCATGGGGAGGCAGAGGACCTTCATAGTTGTAGCTCTCAGTCCGTAAAGGGGAGCTGCTGGTGTTTGGCGCCACCATCGTTACCGGAGACTGTGGTGGGGCACCGTTGTTTTCTGGCGTTACTGGAGACTGTGGTGTCACCATCGTTACTTGAGGCTGTGGTGGGGCAGTGTTGTAGGTTGGCATAAAGATAAAGGGAGACTGTGGTGGGACACAGGTGTAGGTTGGCGTTACAGGCTGTGGTTGGGCACCGGTGTAGGTTGGCATAACAGGCTGTGGTTGGGCACCGGTTTACGTTGGCATTACGGGCTGTGGTGGAGCACCATTGTAGGTTGGCATTACGGGCTGTGGTGGGGCACCGTTGTAGATTGGCATTACGGGCTGTGGTGGGCACCGGTGTATGTTGGCGTTACAGGCTATGGTGGGGCACCGGTGTAGGTTGGCATTACGGGCTGTGGTGGGGCACCGTTGTAGGTTGGCATTACGGGCTGTGGTAGGACACCGATGTAGGTTGGTGTTACGGGCTGTGGTGGGGCACCGGGTTGTAGGTAGGCGTTACGGGCTGTGGTGGGACACCGGTGTAGGTTAGCGTTACGGGCTGTGGTGGGGCACCGGTGTAGATTGGCGTTGCGCGCTCTGGTGGGGCACGATTGTTTGCTGGGGTTGCATCTGTTGCAGACTTCCTTTTTTGTAGTATTTGCCTGGCCTGCTCATCTGAAAGAAAAACATGTGATAAACAGACTTGTAGTTGTATCCATAACAATGTCCATCTTAAGGTTTATAGAAAATGGTTACAAATAGCAATTACACATACAGCAAAAAGTACACTTAAGGGTCTTGAACATTCAGTTAAAGAAGCAGTTGTCTACTAAAATTGTACATTTTCCTACCTTACCAGGTGTCTTGTTCTGGTTTTGATGGTTTTCCGGATTTGTTCCTCTTTTTGCCCTTGTTGGCAGCTACTGCAGCGGCTACAACAGAATTTGCAATGATAATGAGGAAAAGAATTATTATTATTATAATAACAATAATAAAAGAAGAAAATGCAATTAAATGAGTTAACTTCTGAGAATGAATAAAAACTAATCAATTACTAAGCACTGAAATGTAGTCTAAGACAACAATTTACCCTCAGCAGATTTATGTCGTTTTTTTTGTCTCTCTGGTGGGCTTTGATATGATTGTGATGGTTGGGTTATCAGAGGCTGGAAGGCTGGACACTCCTTTAAAGCGAGATTATACGATTTTGTATATGTGTTAAATTGTAATATATTGATAAAATATGTTACAATAACACAAAAAGGATATTAAAATTATACATTGAAGACGATTTTCATAAAATGCAGCAAAGACAAATTAGCGCCCCGAGCCGATTGTGACGAAGATATTTCGTATAATTTTCCAACAATTCGTCTTTTTAGTTAGTGTTCGTGTGTCGAATGAATAGATATCGTTGCAGGAATTTAAAACGAACCGTTAAACTAAATTTAGATTCACATCGTACATGTATGATTTACATGCTGGCAAATTCGACTGTACAGCCTTTTTCGATTTTTCTCGAGAGAGAGAGAGAGAGAGAGAGAGAGAGAGAGAGAGAGAGAGAGAGAGAGAGAGAGAGAGAGAGAGAGAGAGAAAGAGAGAGAGAAAGGGATAGAGACAGAGAGAGACAGGGAGAGACAGAGATAGACAGAGACAGAGCGAGACAGAGAGACAGAGATCGAGAGTCAAGCATTGTTTTTAACCGACGCATTATATGAACGCGTGTCCATGCCTTTTCCTTTATGTATGATATATGCGCATGCCAAGTGCAGTCATTTGAGATAAACACACCTAAATGTTTATGGACATCAACGATGTGTATATTTACGGTATGCAAGGTCAATGGTGTAGGAGATGGTTTATTTTATTTTTCGAGATATAAGCATTTGATTCGGATTAAGAGGGGTTTAAACAAACCAACCATTTGTCGGCCCAACTGGATATTTTATAAATATCAATATATTTTACCAATGTCTGATTGCAAAACGACTGCAGTTTCGTTTGGCGAATTTACGACCATGAACAAACTGGTATAGTCGGCAAACAAATATATGTGTGCCTGTATATTAGCGATGATATCATTTATATACACAAGAATTATAAATGGACCTAGAATAGAACCTTGGGGGACACCGGCGAGAGTTTCAATAGGGCTTGAATGCGCTCCCGGTAGGATTACTTTTTGTTTACGATCAGAAAGATAATTAGTCAAGAAAGATAATATATTTGATCGAATGCCTGCTTGTTGAAGTTTGTATAATACCCCTTTATGTCATAATTTATCTAAAACTTTACTTATATAAAATCAAAATTACTCTAACCTCAAGGCCAGTGTCTAGTGCTTTGCAAAATGTATCATAATTATATGTAAGCTGATTAACAGTCGAATCACCAGGCTAGAAGCCAGATTGAGTAAGCGCAAAAAAATGAATTATCTCGAAGAAAATTAAAAATGTGTTTATGTAATATTCTCTCAAAGACCTTTTCAAAAGTTTAAAGCAATGATATCGGTCGATAATTAGACGCTAGCGCTGGATCACCCTTTTTGAAAATCGGCCACACATTTCCAGTTTATATAAATGCTCCTGTAATGGCCCCATATAGACAAGTAAGATGTATTCAAAATAATGTTTTAGCGTGATTTATCCTCGCATTCTCATTAGACTGCATCGCATTATCATGACAATCATTGCATTTATGTTGGAAAACGCGATTTCCTTTAAAGTAACATTACTACTCAAAATCAACGACAATTTCGTACAATATTTCGTAAAATAAACTTAACCAATAAAAAAATCAGTGTCCCTTATGGCAATTGCCGAAATTTCAACGCCAGATCTGGTCGGGTCAAATAGATGTTTGTAGAAACAAAATGCTCGTGTTTTTCCATTTTAATTTCTCGCAACGATATCTAGTCATACGACACATGAACACTAACATGGTGTTAGTGTGTCGTATGAAAAGATATATTCGCAGGAAATTCAAATGGAATCAATTGTGGTCACAAATAAATAAAAACTAGTATTTTGTATGTACAAAAATCTACGTAATCATACCACATCTAGCGTTAACATTGTTGCTATAGCTATATGGAACACTGATTGTTTAGGTGTTAACTTTATTTTACGAAATACTTAACGAAATTTTCGTTGATTTTTAGCGTTATAGAGACTTTAAAATAGCCATCAGGAAAAATAATGCTGGTTGTTTTTGAAGTAACATCCCCAATAAAATAAGGTGCTTGGGGTGGCTTTTTTTCGTTAACTTTTTTCGATATCTGATTAATTTTCTAATTGAATAAAGATATACAATGACATGCAACATTATTCTAAATTTGTATTCTACATTTTTTCTTATGTGTATTTTCAGGTGAACATTCAATGTTTATCGAATAGGATCGTATATCAACAACATGATTAAACAGTCAATATTAAGCGGATATGAACGACTGAAGCATAAAGGATTGACAAGTTAAGAGTCAGAGTACATATTTCAATAATTACCACCAGATACAGTTTGGGCATTAAACGGACCTTTTCACGTTTTGGTAAATTGACTAAATTTAAAAAAAAGATTCAGATTCGTAGCTTGTCGTTTTAATTATGATATTTCTGAGGAAACAGTAATATTGATCATTTACCATGCTCTAAAATATCCATTATAGGCATCTTTTGACGATTTGAACACCTGAATATTATAACGCGCTGCTACGCCAAACGATTGAATAATTTGGAGAGTTCTGTTGTTGTCGTTATATTTGTGACACTACGAGGATCGCATATATTAAGTTTAAAATACATCACTCACTGTATGAGCATGGATGGCCGAGTGGTCTAAGCTGAAGACTTTTACTCTAGGGGTCAGTGGTTCGAGCACTGTTGAGGAGTACTTTTTTCTTTATTTATTTATTTATTTATTTTTTTACTGGAGTGTTTTCGATCGAATGTTTACCATTTTTGATATAAAGCATTTAATGACAAATTCCTATACATGCCAAAATATGTAAAAGGTCTCATACAAATTATTCATAACCATTCAAATTTGCCGCGATATTTGTTATGATTTTGTGTGAAAAATAGATTGTTCAAACAAAGCAAAGATACTGATCATGCAATGTCAAATATTTACGATAACACGTATAACAAGAAAACATATGATATATAAGAGATACGAGTAAACACGCTTAGTTTTTGTATTAAAAATAAACACGTGTGAGAATGATTGACACTCAAAAACGAAATCACCAGCAAAACATACGGTTTTGCAAAAATAAATGAAATAAATAAACAAATGTCACTTGGTAATACAATGCTTCAAAGCAGGACGTACAATTGATATGAAAAAAATTAGCTTTTTCAAGTCATTAGTAAGTCACAGTCACGGTTTCATTATGCCCCTTAAAGGCCCGGAGCTAACAGGTCTATGCCGACTCTGCCGTTTGGGTAACCCGGGACTGACACGTATAAATACTCCATTTATGTGCGTATCTTTCGTAAAAAGTAGACGGTCCATATAGGTGTATCATTATATTATGATATTGCATTAGTTGAGATAGAACGCATGACACGCGTGTGTTGCATACTTTTAAGATAAACAAAAACATCCACATTATTCGAAAACAAGTGAATTCCTCTCGCATGAAGGTCTTTGAGAGCGATAAAATAATAATGAAAACAACGCATTTAAACTTTAACATATAAACGACACAGATCGTGTTTTAATAACTAACTTAAGACGTGATAGTGTTTTTGTATGATAAAAACCTATGGTTTGGTTGGTTTGATTCCTCTTATTTTCACACCACACAATCAAACATTCTTTTTCAATAAGCATTCAGAAAATAACTTATAATCAAATTTAGTCTAAATATTTAATATCACTACCGTTATTATTAAACAAATGACGTCAAGTAAAACAATGTGCAAAGGCTTCTAACAACTTACTATCGTTCGTGTCTGTGTTGTCAGTGATAACATACCAAAGCTTTATTTGCGTAGTAAATAAAACAGATAACTACAAGTGAAGTCAATGTTATATCTCAGGGAATGACAGTGAGCACACGGTGAATCACCTTCTGTGCTATGAGCATTACCGTTTTTTCGTACAAACAATGACAACATACGGAAATTATGTATGTTACAAAACATCCCAAGACTTAATCCTTTGCGGCTAGAATATCTTTCAGTTAGACAATTAGCTATCATCAAAATTTAGTAGATAATGTCAGAGCTCAAAACTTAGACCTTCGAAGTAAGACAACTAAATAATACAATCATAACCTGACATTCACCTTAAAAAGGCACAATATGAACTTTACATTGACGATGTTCGTATACTTGATCATATGTATGATGTAACTAATTGACGATGTTCGTATACTTGATCATATGTATGATGCAACTAAGAGTGTAAACTCAATTTCACAGACTGAACATACACGTTCACACGATTTCACAAACTAAACACATACGTTCACAAAAGTGTTCGATTTTAACGTTAAACTATCGTTTCAGGCTCCTATATGTCAGGATTAATTGAAATGACTTGGTGAGATTTAAACGACTCCATGCATTTACGAGATTTTACGGCAACTCGTACTGAAGATTTTGCGTTTAACAAACATCATAATACGTAATAGTCATTTTAGAACAAATTAAAACATTGGAAATACTTTACTTTTGATCTTGTAGTTATTGACAAAAATTAACACAAATTTGATCTGAAACAAAAACAGCGATTTGTTGTAGAAATGTTGTTACTGAAACACTAAAACATGTAATTAGTAAAACGCATTTGAGATTCAAAAGATATTCGCTAATATAACCACTCATTATTTCAGAAAGCAGCTCAGTACCCAATTCATTAACCATGATTCGATTCCTTCATCCTATTATAATTATTTGATTACAAAGTGTAAACATCCGTTAGCGTTTGTCTATGTCATGAATTTTCGGTTACAGTAACGTACTTATAAAATGGATCCCTGAGATCCTTTGGCGACCTCCCATTGTTCTACACGTATTTATTAAGAAGAGTAAGAACTGATGAATAATTACTACTAAGGCAAAATTTGTCAGTTACATGTTTATTATAGTTTTTAATGTGATAAAGATTGCATAAACACATTTTTAAATTGTATCTTTCAACAATACAAAACATATGAACGGAACAATAGAAAAAGATGAATGGCATTTAATGGCCAAATGCCGGAATATAATTTACACCAGACTAGCACTAGAGTAAATAAACCTCAGCTACAGACTAGCACTATAACTGAGGCATGTCGAGGAGGCGACCGGAAGTACTGCCCTAAAGATAGCCCAACCCCAGCTGCACTATTGCTATTTCGCAAGAGCTCCGGGACGTGCTCATATCTATTTATGCAATTCCTATTTCAACGAACATCGGCTGGTTTGGAAATAGATATTATACACGGGCAATCGCTAAGGCCACCGTAACCGGCCAAATAAATGATCGGTACGCCGTACCGTGTAACATATTGTACATGCGCTATCGCTAAGGCCACCGCAACCGGCCAAATTAATTATCGGTACGCCGTACCGAAGAATGTCCAGTGCAACATATATCAAAATATTCGCAATGCCACAATAATTTCCAAAGCCAAAAAGAGCTATTCCAGGTACGCCTAAGCACGCCGTGCCATCGAGCGATTACTAGAATACCCATACCATCCCGAAAGTAATTTTGAAAGCATTCCTGCCATCCTCACAGAGACTAGCACTTCGTGATAGATGACAACAAAATGATAAGTTTACCTCCCCCGGACGTATGTTTATCATTATATAGTTACATATTTATACTTTTAATGCTTCCGATCACCTCCAAGACATAGAATTTCCGCCTAAATGACATATTGGAATAAAGTATCAAACATAAAATAAGTTCATAGAGACATATAAGTTATGGTGTCAGATTAACCTAGATGTTAAAAGTTAAATGTCGTGTTGAGAAAAACATCTCACATAATTATGCAACAACAAAATAACCAATTAATACACACTCATTTCGTTTTAAGAGGGCACACATCACATTACTTTTTACACGGCAAGTTAAGTAGAAGAAATACTCCAAACACATTGGATGACACTTTGTTCCCCTGAATTTCCGTACACAAATGACTCGTCCCAGCGACATCCTGGAGATTAGTTTAAACATATTTTATTTCCAAAATAGTTACACAACTACAGAACATATATAGAAATACAACTGTTTTGAAAAAAGGGTAGGACCTAAAGTTCTAACAACATTATTGGTGGTCTTTCCCTGTTATGTTATTTACATTGCATATATTCGTGACGATAGCGTGAGTTTGTAAAGCTGTAAGTTACATGGTCAAGATTACATTTGCATTAAGAAAGCAAAATACAAGTGCGCAAGTAAAATACAAAAGAAAATCATGGTTTGTAAAGCATTGGAAATAAAACATACAGTACAACCTTGAGATAGTGAAGTCCTGTCCAGGAGACTAAACATAACTATGCGCTACAACAACATTATGAAAAACGCTTTGTCGTCTTAATAAATATCTGAACATTTTTAAATATGAAGCAGTTGGTGTCATTATCTAACATGTCATTACCAAAAAGCATTGTATTGCAATTTATTTGTTCAATTGCGTGTAGGGTTTCAAAAAGAGTAGTACGTTGTTCAGAAAACCGTGGTCAAATAAAAAAGAAATGATACACTGATTCAACTTCTCCACATACGCTAAAGGTGAAGGTTCTAAGTGATTGATGAACAAGTGCAATTTCAAATCGCTACAGTTATTCCTTTACGAGCATGTAAAATGGACGATTTTCTATCACCAACATGAAAATATAAAGGAGTTTCGACATTTGGGAGAAATAATTGTTTCAATTTAATTTTTAATCTTGATAGAGAATCTAACAGTCTTATGTCGCGAGGTAAGTTGTTCCATAGATCTATAGCCGACGGGATAAATGAGCGTGAGTAAAGTTCCGTCCTTCTAGTAACGATTACATAATCATTTGCGTTCCTCAGGTTCCTA
The DNA here is from genome assembly GCF_020536995.1 of Dreissena polymorpha. Taxonomy (NCBI): domain Eukaryota; kingdom Metazoa; phylum Mollusca; class Bivalvia; order Myida; family Dreissenidae; genus Dreissena; species Dreissena polymorpha. Next base: position 63,693,020 of record NC_068366.1, on the reverse strand, counting down.
GCAGATTGTTGATAGACAGTAGCTGGTAGTAAATTTTGTAAGTAGTCTGGACATAAGCCATTGTGAATTTTGTACATATGTATAAGTTTTAGATACTTCCTACGCTCGGCTAAACTATGCCAGTTGATTTCTGTATACAAGTTAGACAAAGAAACAGATTTTGTGAGACCTGTGACTATTCTTGCCGCTTCATTTTGTATTTTATTTAACATTTCTTTTTCGTAAAGAGCACATCCGTCCCAAACGACACATGCATACTCAAGTAGTGGTCGTAGGTGGGAAATATAAATTTGATTTAATGTTTTTCTTGAGACCGTGTATTTAATTTTTCGCATAATTCCAAGTATTTTTGATGACGATTTTACTATATTAGTGATATGCTCGTGCCATTTGCCGTTTGAGCTGAGTGTAACACCGAGGTGTTTGTGGTTTTCTACAAAATTGACCGGTACATTATTAAATAAAACATGTGGTTGGGGAACAGCATGGTGTGATGAAAACAACATAGCCACGGTTTTATGTGGATTAAAATCTACAAGCCATTGTTTTGCCCAGTTACTTATAACTTGTAGGTCATGGTTCAGAACAATTTCAATGTTATATATATTTGAGGTAGTACATGAGAGGGAAGTGTCATCGGCAAAAAGGCGGGCAGTACATTGAAGGTGCTTGACTATGTCGTTTACATAAACAAGAAAAAATAATGGGCCTAGAACAGATCCCTGTGGAACACCGGCATTAAGCTCTAACGTTTGAGATATTGATGCTCCAACCACGACTTTTTGAGTGCGACTCCCTAGATAACTTTTTATCCAATTAAGTAAATTACCATCAAATCCATTTTGTTTAAGTTTGAAGAGTAGGCCTGTGTGCCAGACGCGGTCGAACGCTTTAGAAATATCACAGAAAACCATGCATGTGAGTTTCTTTTCATCAATACCTTTCGTTATTTTATCAAAAATGTCGATTAATTGAGCGACTGTGTAGTGACCTTTTAAGAAGCCCGACTGGTTGGAGTATATAAGTTTGTTAGCAAGAAGGTGGTTGTATAAATGTTTATAAACTATCCTCTCCATCAGCTTGCCTACGCAACTTAACAATGAGATAGGACGGTAGTTGGAAGGATTATTCGGTTCTCCCTTTTTAAATAGAGGCATTACAATCGCTTCTTTCCATTGGGTGGGATATGTACTTTCGTTAAACGATTTGTTAAAGAGGATACACAAAGGCTTAGCAATAGAATTACACGTTTTTTAATGACAATATGACTTATAAGGTCACCACCGACGGCTTTATTGGTTATTAAGCATTTAATAACATCTATAATTTCCGATTCTGATATAGACAGGTTATATAATTTTGCGTTAGAGATATCTGAGAATTGTGGAAGAACACCGGTTGAGTCATTCAACGACGCAATGGAGGCAAAGTATCTGTTTAAACAGTTTGACTTGTCGGTATCTGACAAATGTACAATAAGATTGCCGTCAGAGTCCGTTGACTGTAAAGGTGGTATCGAATTCGGATGAGAATTTGTTTTTATTAGTTGCTTTAGTGTTTTCCAATATCTTTTTGGATTTGAAGTTAGTTCATCAAGAGATGTTTCTAGGTTAGAATAAAACTGTTCTTTCGCATGTTTTATCATGTTATTAACCTTATTTCGAAGTTGTTTATATTTATTCCAGTTAGCAGAAGTAGGATTGTCTACGGATATGTGTTTTTGTCTATCTCGTTTACGAGCCATTGTTCTAATAGAAGAATCATACCATGGTTTGTCATTAGGGCGCACTGTGACAAGTTTGTTTGGAATGCAAAGTTTCATCAGTTCGATAAGTTTGTTCGTAAACATAACAGTTGCTTCATTTACATTAGAATCATGGATAAATTCCCAGTATGTACATGTAATAAGATTGTTTAGTCGATCGAAATCGGCATATTTATACAACCAAATGTTTCGTTGAATCGGTTTGCTGTTTATTAAAGGAATCGTAACATGAATGGCAGTAGCATGATGGTCACTAACAGTTTGAGGGATAACTATTACTTCACTGTTCAAGCATGAAATGGTATCCGAGATCAATATCGGATCAATTAGTGTAGCAGTATTTGCGGTGACCATTGTCGCTTGAGAGATAACGTTGTGCATATTATACAGGGAAACTGATTGAGAGAGGCGAGCATTGTGTTTAAATTGGTCTTCGTTTATGTCCCCAAGCATGATGACGTTCTTGTTTAAATCAAGCGCTTTATCAATCATGATTTCAAAATCATTCCAAAAAGTAACATCAGAATTAGGCGGCCGGTTAAAGCTACAAACCAGAGTATTGAAATTATGTAATTTAACTTCTAGCCAAACTGTGTGTAAACGGGGATTTTCGAGGTCGAGAATACGCCTCGATAATAATGATTGTTTTACATAAACAATTAGTCCGCTTGAATGACTCGAGAAATCCTTTCGAAATAATTCGTGATAAAAATCATCAATTAAAATCTGCTCGTCGGTGATAACCTCGGTTAAATGGGTTTCCGTAAAACACATTATGTCAAAATTAAGTAAATTATCTTTGATAAATTCAAGTTTGTTGCGCAACGATCTTATGTTAAGGTGAAGTAGATCCAAGGTACCGTTATAAGGGCCTGGATTAGGTTCGACATCACCGGACAGAAGTAAAATAAAACAAATAATATCAGCGCATACAACAATAATCGCACATGCTAACAACGAATTTAGGTATTTGTAAATTGTTAACTGCGATAATCTTTGAAGACTCAACAAAAATTTAATCAATACATAATTAAAATCATAATTGATAGTATACTTATGACGACAAATCCTTACACTTGAATTAAAAATTCCAACAGCCATTCTGTATTGAGTAACATCATTACCCATTGGGAAGTAAAGTTTACAATACAGGGGGTTTAAACCAACCAGGCTGTAGAACAAGATAAGTTGGCAGCGACATAGCCTTAATAAATGAATTGGACAGGACTGAGCAAAAAGCATAACAAACTAGAAAAATGGTAATTGGAGAGCAAAATGAGATGTTAAAAAATAAAATGAGCTTTGATAAACAACACAACATCATACGAGATAAATGAAAAAGCGGATGGTTGCAGCATAGTAGTGCTCAATATGTATGTTCAATACATTGGACATTTAGTGATAATATGGTGCTTTTAAGCTGAAGAGTTTCATAACAAAGTAAGTCACAACGAGTCATGAATTTGATAAGTCGACTAGCTGCAAGATAAATAGTTCGATAAGAATTACATCAGCAAAAAAAAGTGCAAATAAATGACCTTTCAGAACGCGGTATTTTCGTTTAAAATTTAAAGTGGTTCCATAATGACTAAGTCATTTGGACAAAAGCAATTTGGACACATTTAGATATCACACCAGGAAAGGTTAATCCGTGAGTTTAATTTTAAATCATTCAAGATTCGGCTGTGGTTGTCTTCCGTTTTGGATTATAATTATTTGCTAGAGTGCGAAGTGTTTACCGGTGAGCTGGCCACAAAGCCAGTGACATACTGACATAAATTAAAGTAGACGGTACAAAATTTAATTGTAATGACAAAAGGAGTGATTGCGTAAAAATAACCCTAGGGGTGTTAGCAAATACATCTCATTTAAATGGGAAACGTGAACACCGTGACAATACTGTATAAAGCTTATTTGTACAAAAACAAGAAGGGTAAAACGTGCTCACTGCAGAAAAGACTTGCACGGATAGCAGGAAGAATTTTAAAAGTGAGAATCCTTGCACATAATCAATTTGGTTTCACCATTTCCTGTGTAATCAATTAAGGTGAACTCTAAGTAATTATTTGTAATGACAAAAGGAGTGGTTGCGTAAAAATAATCTTACGGATGAAAGCAAATATATCTCAATTCAATAGGAAACGTGAACAGCGTGACAATACTATCTGAAGCTTAATAGTACAACAACAAGTAGGGTTAAACGTGCTCACTGCAGAAAAAACGTGCACGGATAGCAAGAAGAGTTTAAACATGTACAACACAGCACAAAGGCGCATAAGCTACAAGTTTATGAAAGACAAAACAAAAGAAAATAACACTGCGTAGATGGCCATAATACTTATCAGACATGGAATAAAATATCTGTGTTTGTAATTCAAGCATATATATATATATGTATACATTCTTATTTCAAAAGAAAAAAAAAACCCTGCTCATATTCAATTTGGTCTTATCATTCCCTGTGTAATAAGCATACTAGTAAATCCTGGAGATTGACTTTATTCTGGACGATAGCGATGTATCCCTGCCATTGCGCCGACGCTCTCCACTGTTTGAGGCCCGACGACAAAAGCGCATAAGAGTCTCGTACCGTAAGTGAATGTAACCCGAACGTGTGCCGTGGTTGCCCGTTACATATTGACAGCAAATATGTAATAAATATCTCGGCAATACATTCGAACATTACAAAAAGGATAAAAAAAAATAACAGCAATCTATCTGGGCGGGTGGGTGGGGTTTCTCGATCAAAGCTACTGCAAAAAAGAACGAGGTACGTGAAACTCGAGCTTATAGACCGCATTAGTGACGATCGATTTCACGCATGGATTATTGTCGTCTGCTTGTATATCATGATCGATACGAGATTTAAACCTTTATCTACCCGACATATGTATTCGCTACTTCAAATAAAAGAAATTAATTTTTATAGAAATTAATTTTTATTATTTAGCATGCAAAACAATCAAGAGTGCTTTTCAATAAAACAAATGTTAGTAAAAACATATCATTTATGTTTTTTCTACATTTAATTTATCTATCTAACAAGCGTACTGGTTTACATATGTTTAGACCTCAGAGGGGAATACTTCATATACTTCGATATTGATAATTATGGTATTCACTTTTTAATGATTTATCCATTTCTTGTAGCACATGCTCGTATTTTAAAAAGTGATATATGTACTGACATTTTAAAATTCTAATGAACTTATCGATACATATCAAGCTTGTTTTGATTATTTGTGTATATGCTTTCACATTGACTATTGATACCTGTTGGTAAATGACAATTCCAACAGGTTTGAAAATACACAACCTGACACTTATGGACCCTACAGATTATTGTCCCCTACCGGTTTCACCGGGAAGGGGACTTATGGTTTGCGCTCCGTGTGTCCGTCAGTCAGTATGTCACACTTTTCTGGATCCTGCGATAACTTTAAAAATTCTCTTTTTTTAATGAAACTTGAAACATGGATAGATGGCACTATGGATATTATGTACGTCATTTCATTTTGTTCCTACGTCAAAAATTCTGGTTGCTATGGCAACAAATAGACTAGAAATACTGATGAAAATGGTGGTTTTCTGTATCCTGAAATAACTTTAAAATTTCTTAATATTTTTTTGTGAAACTTGAAACATGGATAGATGGCAATATGGAGATTATGCACGTCATTTCATTTTGTTCCTACGTCAACAAGTCTGGTTGCTATTGCATAAACAAAAAATTATGACAATGCTGGAATTTCTGACAATTTTGGAACATCTATATACATATCATAGTACATGACAATTGCAAAACGTAACATGATCTTATATATTAGGTGGTTAATATACACATATATTCAAGAAATACTGCTTAATATCAAAGACAATTTGTTATGGTATACAATCATATCACATAAATTATAACTTTGTACCAAATTGAAATATATCACAGTTTGAATGTATACGCTTATATACAAATTATATACAAATGAAAATGTATATACTTGTAAACATATTTTATAACACAGCTGGATACAAACTTGTCTTGACCACATTTGCCTGTTGTTATTTGTTTAGCATAAAAATAGTCAATTGATCAAATGCATTACAAACTATGTTAATTCAAAGAAGCCAATTCATAACGATGGGCTAAAGTTCTTGTATACTAAGAACACAAGGGTGTTTAATTTGATAAAACATTGATTGAGCAACAATCTATTATGTCCTTTTATGTTGTTCCGAAATAATTTGTTGTGTCGGATTCCTGAAAAAAAAAGAAATTTAGTAGTATTTATAAACGTTTTACCAAAAGTACAAAAGTTAAAAGCATGTATTGTTTAAGCTATTTTCTCATTAATGTCGCATTAAATACATTTAAGACTTACAGACGCTGGTCTTTTTAGGTTCGATGAGCTGATATTGCTAATTGCATTATGTTAAATGCACAAAATCAAAGAATCTGGACAGTTCGAAGTTATCTCTGCAAAGGTCGGACTCACAATTAATTAAATATATCTTCGTTTTAAAATATCAATTTATTGTTAATAAACAACAAACTCTGATTCAGCTTAGCAATGGTTTCCAACTGACCTAACACACTGACTTAATTTATGAAAACTGTCCTGGCACTTACAAAAAGCAGGCGTTTTTAATAAATTAATTACCTAAACACATGTTACACATACATTTGGTTATCTTCACAAATTGTTAAATTGTCTGTGCATTTATTTGATGTCATTTCGTCCACGACTTTCATTTTAGATAATGACTTTAAGCCATTATTTGCATAATCCAAAATGTCTGTGCAATAACGGCCCTGAATGCCGCATGGATAACGAGACAAAACAAAAATAAGGGGTCCGACACTACTGTTGTACAGCTGTGGATTGTTCCTGTTTTCATATTTTTCGTGGGAAAGAGTTAACTAATTAACTCTGCCAAAATTGTCATATCACGAGAACTGTCAACATTCATTTATTTGTAAATCCGAGAAACTCTCTAGTCTTACACTTCTATTTTAGGTTTTAAGTTGGTATCCTGTTTAAAAGTTCGTGATAAAGACAATTCGTTATGTTGATATGCAATGTATATTTTTAACTACAAAATTAAGTCGTAACTGTGTTTTCTATTTTAGGTTTTAAGTTGGTATCCTGCTTACAAGTTCGAGATAAAAACAAGACAATTCGTTATATTTTGATCTGCACTGTATATTTTATATACAAAATTCAGTCGAGTAGATACTGTATCTTTACTTGCAAATCCCCACTTGCGCATGTGCAACTGTTCGCGATGTCGCGACCCGCTAAATACATGTAGCTTCCAATACTCACACGTCTAAATGAGTTGTTATGTCAAGTGAGAAATATTAAATGCACAATAAAAGTCATTCCGGCGACTTTCTAAGTCGAATTCACATAACACTTACACGTGCGCTCATGACAAGAAAAGTATTTTTGATGTCACCACGATGCCAACGTACAGTTGAATGTCACACAAAAATACCTTATTTTTGAAGAGATCAAACGTGACGTTTACGTTTGATTAGAAAAAAAGATTATAGGTTTTGGGCTTTTGCTAGAAAAACCTTGGAATTTACACTTTATTTTATATTAAACATGACTGTGCATAAACCTAAATATTATGAAAATCGTTACAGTAGCTAATAAAATGTATACTATCTGTCATCTACAGTGAAAAGTAGTACTTTTTAATGATATACATGTTTGATATTTCAACGAAATTAATCAGTGTTTATATAGTCAATAGATAGCAATTGTTTAGCTTAATCCGCGTTTAAACGTTTGGTAATAATATAAGACATATTTGAGTAAACGAAGCCATATTCGTTAGTTGAGGGAAACATCGGCAATGAAGCGTATTGTCACAGCTTTAATTGGCTTATGATGTAGAATTTTCATGCACAATTTAACTAACTGGATCACTTTTAACTGTATGAGTGTATGTTGACTTTAATGAATGTATTAAAATTATAGAATAATGGATATAAGTGTAACAGACCTTACATCAAACGACCACTGTCAGTTATCGTAAAGCAATATAGAGTGAATACAAAATAGTTTAAACTACTCATGTTTATACGTTTGTTTCGTGCACCGGAGATTTTATTGGATCGTTTTTACTTAAAAAGCTGCATATTTCGATCGGAATTTCGGCTGTGATATATTTTTCACTCATGAACACAATTGTAAACTTGAAAATGAATTGAATATCACACACGGATATAAAACGCTATCTGTATTTAACGTGAATCATTGCAACTTAGTAATCGAATAAAGTGTAAACATATATTTAATATACACTTCATTATCACGTGCTTTTTCATTGATTTGTCCATTGTGATATAGCTGTTTGATGACATGTTTCGGTGGTATTTACTAAAATAAAAAGCACTACTTAGCAAATAAAAATACTTCGGAAGTTTTAATACATTCATAAAGCGGAAGTGGGCATATGGAGGTCTCTGTCAATAAAGGAAAAAAAAGATTTTCATATGCAATTTCTGTTTAATATTGTGTACAGAACAACTTTGTTTTTTCGTTGTTAATCGCAACAGTTCACTTAGGGACTTAAGAACAAAACGATATATTTAAAAGAAAAATTATGATAATAATATGGACCATATTATATATTCTAAACAACTATCTTGGTCATTATCTATTCAATTACAAATACACTTTGTTTAATTTACTATTTTTTTCCGAAAATGGATGAATGTTATACATTGTTCTAGTTTTAAATTGTATTCTATTTATTTTAAGTACAACTGAATACTGGACATCGCCATGTACAGCTCGTGCTGTAAATAAATACTCACCTCCCGCGAAAAATTGGCCAGCTACAAATTGCTTAGGATAAGTGCTGTCAAGATCATGGCCCAATTATTGAGACCTGAATAAAAACAAGTAAATGTCATTATTATTGCTTCAAAGACAATTGTCCACATTGAACAGTGCGGATGCTAGTTCTATAAATTATGTGTACATGTATGGTAACTATTTAATAGTTAGTTTAATACTTGTTATTTACTGTACTGTAAGATGGTATAGTGTTTTGTGTTCATCGTATCGGTCCTAAAGATGTTTCCATATATTCATACCAAGATAAACCGGAACAAAATGAAAGTGTTAATATAGATAAAACGTGATTTACCCCATAGTTTTCCAGTTGAAGATACTTTTGCAGGAGTCACTTGTTCTAGAATATAAACAAATTCATATGAACTGCTCTACTACATTGTGAAATACTCAATGTAAAAGTATTTCATAATTAACCTGTATAGTATATTACATCTTACAATGTAATATTAACATCATATTAACAAAACATTATAAGGAAAGCGTTTGAAAATCAATGTGAACCTATCGAAATGTATACACGCATTTGTTTACATTTAACTCTAGTGGTTGAATTACAAACCAAGCTATAAAAGTCAAATGTATAAGTCTGCTTTCTTCTAAGCACGTTTTAGTGCCTTATCAGTCGGCTTATAAAAATATCTTGCCCAAATGTGTTATGCTTGATAACCCCCAACGTTTTCGACTTTCTCACCAAAGATATGATAACACACAGATTTTTCTTGTAATCTCACATACACACACTCGTATGGTAATTTGAAACTAAGAGTTTCATACAACCTGCTATATTTCAAATCGATTGTCTGTGTATTGTCATAGCCATAATTATACTATTTTACATTAAAATATATCTTTATTGATTCGGGAAGTATTTAAAAAAGAGAAAAGAGGGGAGATAAATTATTTAAAATTGTACGATCAAACGCAAATACTAAGGACCAAATTACCAAGCATATTTTCGCCATGCATTTTAAAACATTGTTTTTTTTTAAATAATCATAGGCATGTGTCAAATCCGAAATAGCCCGCCAGTAGCGAAATCCTTTTTAATTTAAGGTATTTATACAATTTCTAAAGGGGAATGGTGTGCGATGTATTCTAAAGGATATACATGTGAATGGAAGGAAATTACTTCGACACGTTTTAAATCACAGTGGACGTTAAAGTTCACAGTATTGATACCATACAGAATGACTGAAGGAAATGAAAATATGAAAATAAAATAAAACAACTATGCAATCGCTATTTAAAATTGATTTATATAATTTTATACAAACGGCTAAAACACGTTATTAGTGCTGAATTTTTTTTTTCATTTTATATGCATGACAGAGAAAAAATTATAAAGATATGAACCAATTTAAAAGATTGGTAAGCCTGGGATATATCTCTCTTATTTTCCTGAAAATTCCAAGAGGTTAGTGTATCCCATTGTTGAGTTATGCATGTAAACAAGCTCTAAAAATGGCCAGTTTTGAGCGTTATATAGTCTAACTAAAAAAAAAGCTTGAATTTAAAATAGAGAATTTTATAAATATCATACTGAAGTTATGCATTTATTAGTCTGCTTTAATGCGAAATTCTATCCTGCAAATAGTGCTTCTTGTATTACAGAAATCGGTAAAATATTATGGATTTCATTAGCAAAATACTGTCAGTAGAAGATTTGTTTTAACACTGAAATTCAAACACTAATCTGTTATTATATGCCAATATTTTGTACAAGTAGCATTCATTATAGTTTGTATTGATATCTAGAACTCGACTTTATATTATAATAAGTAGTAAAACCATTTAAATCACATGGCTAGCCATGATGTTCGAATGATGCTGTATTGTACATTCATTATACTTCAATATTTTACTCTTACAAACACTATTTAGTATTAAACTTTCAAGTGCTATTTACCAGTTCATAATTTTAACACAAGTATTGGACATATACCTGGTACACTGTGTTGTTTTTTTTCATTTTATTAACTAATCAACATTTATTTAATGAATAGTTATAGTCAATTTGTTCATGTTTAATTAGTTTTAAGGTGAATTTTCTGGAGATATGTATGGTTCTGAAGCTGTATTGAAATGCTATAGTTTTGTAGTGTCTGTAACCAATTTTATAAACAATGTACTTCTGACTCTTATGGAAGTTTGCAATACTTTTGGTTAGTATTAATGATTTTGTTTGTTTAAATATTCTTCTTGGTGTTAGATAAATGCCTAAATAAGATTTGTTTGTATTTTATGTTTGTTTTGTAAAACTTTCATGGTAAGGTTTTTTTTCGAAGTGATACCTTTGTTATAGATGTTTTGATTTCGTTATTAAGTTGTTTACCACTTCCAGTTATGTTGTTTACTTTAAATGTTTATATCCTGTTATTGATGTTTCTGTGATTTTTTTTAAAGTTTTAAAGTTGTCATGCTGTCTTTCTTGCATGTTATACACCACGTGTAGTGTCTGTAACTGTTGTTATACGACAGAATTGAAATAATGGCTAAACACAATCGCATGATTGTATGGCCAAGCTAAATCTAACTTTATCTGACTAGGGGACATCCTAGGGTATATAATGAGCTTCATCGAAATGTTATATCAATCATTTCAATTGTTTAAGTGAGTGAGGCTACTCTAAGCACCAATACAGTGTTTTAGCCAAAACGTAACACATTTGTTAATACTTCCCTTAGTTTTACATCTAAAAAAAGAAAACTTAAGAAATGTGACCTGTTATTCACAAAGTTAGTTAATATTCAGTTTATAAGTGATTAATCAAGCATTTTTAGAGCATTTGATATTTTGAGAATGTGTCTAACAAAATATATGCATATACATTCGGCTCGTTACAGTGTGAGTTATGGAGAAATGCTTGATCTGCAGTCGCCGATGAGTTCGGCATTCGGTAAGTTTCGTGATTTTCCAAGTCCCTGGATAGGTGGCGCTTGGTTCGCCAATTTATACATTCTCGCAAATAGGTAAGTGGTCCCTTCTGCGGATGCGAAAGAGACATTAAAAAAAAAACGGTACGGTACTCTAAACTACTCTAAAGAAGTCAAGGTATTCGAACTGTTTCCAGAGTGTCCACTAAATTTCATTCTGCTTCTGCTCCGTCGATGTCTTCATTACCCAGTCTATGGCCAGCAGGAACATGAAAGGTGAGAGTAAGCAGCCTTGCCTTACACCGGTTCTCACTTCAAAGGCGTCCGAGAGCTGTCTGCCATGAATGATTATGCAGGTCATTCCTTCATAAGACTTCCAAATGATGTTGGTTATCTTTCCTGGCACTCCGTAGTGTTTCAGAAGTATCCAGCAGGACTCCCGGTCAACGCTGTCGAACGCATAGGATAATGCGCAGGGTTGAGATCTGATCCGTACCCGATCTCTCCTTTTAAAAGCATGCGTGTTAGTCTTAGAGATGCGGTTCTACTGCGTTTTTCATTCGGTTCAGCAGGATGCGATTC